>NC_063054.1:9764581-10064581 GCF_018812025.1 Megalobrama amblycephala
AGTTGAATGTTTGAAAACCTCCTTCTGTGAGATGATGTGGCTTCTTAAACAAAATAGGGAGCTGAAGGATCATGTGAGATGTCGATTAGCATTGCATTATAAATATACTTTATTATCATTATTCACGATTCACGAGCGCTTTAGGTAGCGCAGACATCAAAGTCACTTAAGCAGCCTCTTTCCTGTGGCTGATGAAAACGGTCCAGCAGCACACACCGACTGGCTTTACTCATCTGGAATATGTTCAGCCATACACAGATCAATAAGAGCTCCATTGAGGATCACTCAGGGCACACCAACCGTTCTGAACATCACGCTCTGAAAGAGAACACGTCCATCGGGCCTGGAACAATTAAAGCCAAATAGAAAGCAATAGAGGAAATGAAAAGGCGAGAGAGGCAGGGGAAAACAAAATAGCAGAGGAGGAGTAGGGGAAAGGTTAAGTGGTCTTATCAGTTACTACCCATGATGCCACGGTGATGGGCGGCTCATGATGAGACAGCTGGGACGTGTTTCTGATATCTAAAAGGGCAACCAGAGAGATGATTGGCAGGCCGCAGCATAAGAAAGGAGTGCGTATGTTAAGTGGATTGTCACTCTGGTTGGGAATAATGAGCCTGGAATGACACTTTAGCGGGATGCCTCTGATCAGACAGCGGGAGAACTTGCATGTTCCTCAAGAATGAAACAAAAAAATCCTCATGCATTATTCAGAGCCAGGATACCTCTCTTTTTTCTCGCCTCTTCCTTTTTGACTAGAAAAGAATGAGTGCTTGTGCCATGCTGATAAAATGAACTGTGCTAAGTACTACCTACTCTGTGCATCCCAAAATTCCCAAACGTTTTAGAAGATATGTAGCACTTATTCAATTTGAGTGTTGCAAGGAAATATGGGCAGTCGCCTGCAGTCAGACGCATAATTAACTGAGCTCACTGTAGAGCCCAATGAAAAGCTATATATCTTCTTATATATCTCCATTTCTGGGTGGGTGGAAGAATGGAAGTAGCTGAAGGATAGGGATGGAAATCCTTGTTTAAATTTATATTTCCTCTTAAAGGGATAGTTTACCCAGAAATGAAAATTATCCCATGATTTACGCGCACTCAAGGCATCATAGGTGTATATGACTTTCTTCTTTCAGACGAACACAATTGAGTTATATTAAAAAAATATCCTGGTTCTTTCAAGTTTTATAATGGGAGTGAATAGGGTGTTGTATTTTGAAGCCCAAAAAAGTGCATCCATCCATCATAAAAGTAATCCATAAAGGTTAATAAAGGCATTCTGAAGCGAAGCGAAGGGTTTTTGTAAGAAAAATATCCATACTTAAAACGGCCCACACCTATTGCACATGTGAGAGTTGTAAACGGATCCGAATGTCAACGAGTTCTTAACACATTTATTTAAATAAAGCATTTTAAACAGCAGTTTATCTGACAATACATCTGATTATGTGCTATGTGTGTGTGTGTGTGTGTGTGTGTGTGTGTGTGTAAACACCACTGCTCTTGGCTCGTACAGGTACCTGTGCTGAGGTGTGTCTCAATGGCAGCTGCTCTCATTGGGTTGTAAGATGCCATGTGCTCTGACAGTGCCATCTGTGCAACGAGTACCAGATGCCAACCTGTCCCAATCATGTCATGCCAAGGCCTGTACATATCCTCTACAATCACCACAAGTAATGAATCTAGCGCCCTGTCACTCATTAAGCACACAGGCTCAAGGAAACAAAGGATTGTGTTTATTCTGCAACGTTTCACGCTGTGGGATGCTGTGATCCTGTGGGTGTTGGTCTTTTTAGGGTGGATAAACTGTCAGTCAAAGGTCAAAGAAAGGACAATTGACCTAAGGAGACTAAGACCTCTTAGTCTAACACCTCTACATTCCCCATGTTGAGAGAAATCAGGAGTAAGTGCAGAGGTGCTGTGTGAACATGATGGTTATTGTAGTTCTAGACAAAAAAAACAACAAAAAAAAACAAGCAAGCAAGCCCAGCCCAGGTGAGAAAAAGTAATGCAAAAGTAACATGACACATTACTTTCCATAAAAAAGTAATGTGATTAGTTACTTTATAGGGAGTAGCGCAATTTGTAATGCATTACTTTTAAAAGTAACTTTCCCCAATACCGCTGACCGACTTCAGGCCAGACCAAGCCTTCAATTCATCTGACAGACAGTAAAATATCCAACACTGAATGATGTTCTTTGGGTCTTGAGTCACATTCTTTAGGGAACATGAGAATTTGTCATCTTTCCTGTTGACCTGGATATCCAAAACCTTGCTAATGCTCATGATTTTGTAAAGGCCACTGCAAAAACAGCCCAACGAGTCAAACACTGGAGTCACAGTGTGTGTTGAGAGGAGATGGGCGCTTTATAAGGGGACGCACTGAGTCATAGTGGCAAATCAGATGTGCAGGAGAACTAATCTGCTTTCTGAGAGAAAGACAGATACTGAGCATAAAAGGGGTTGAAATGGAAAAAAAGGGAAGAATACAGTGACAGAGTACAGGGAGGAGAAGGAAAAGTACAGCTGTCTCTCGTAGCAGTGGTTCACAAACTTGCTGAAAAGATCCCATGTTATAATATGGGATATACACTACTGTTCAAAAGTTTGTGGTCAGTAATATATGTATATATATATATATATATATATATATATATATATATATATATATATATATATATATATATATATATATATATATATATATTATAATGTTAGAAATGCAAATGCTGTTCTTTTAAACTTTCTTTTCATCAAAGACTCCTGATCATTTTCCCACAAAAATATTAAGCATCATAACTTTTATCAATGCAGATAATAAGAATACAATCAGTTCAACTTTTGAACTGTAGTGTAAGTTCATCTGTCAGGTGCTGATATGGCTAATACTATTATAATATTTGGCCCAGTGTTTGATCCATCTGTTAGTTTAGTAAATCGCACTTCTGCTGATGTTTATATATGGGTCAATGATGTGACGGGTCATTTTTTTTGTCCAAAGGCCTTAATAATAATAACAAACAAAGATATGACATCCAAAGTATGTAAGGTAGTACAACTAGATCTCTTTTACTAAATCCAAAAGGTTTTAATTATATTTTGCTACATATAAATACATTTTAAAGATTTCGAAGTGTCAAAGGGTCATTTGGTTTAACCGACCAAAGGCCAATACAGCCATTTCATTTGTGATTAAAATATAAATAAAATAAAATGGTATTAAAATTATGCGTACAAGTCGTTGCTTTGTTATGAGAAAGAATGGCCGGAAAAATAAACTTCATTGATGTCATTCAGAGTAACTAATATAAAGGGACCTTTTTGGATCAAGTCATGCGGTCAGTATCTTGTGACAGGATGTGACATCATTCAGACAACTGCACAGGACCACATGGTCGTGAAGCAAAGTAACTAACTCTAATTTAACTATTTGAAAATTCATGTTTTCAGTTGCTCATACGCATGTCCTGAAACATCAGGTCATTCGATACAACCACTATAAAACATGGAAAATGTTGTAATATTTTAAAAACTTGTACTAAATATAAAATGTTTGATTGTCCTTTTCCTAGCTAGCTAGATATCAGCCTGTTAGCATTGTTTGAAAATATAAAAAACAAAATTTTGGTTAAACTGAAAGACTTTTTAGTGTCAAATTTTGTCCATCTTGTAAAAAAATGACGAAAACAGTGTTAATTGATTATAAAAACCACATAATCTCATTTTTATCACTTAATAAAACTTTTTACACTTTTAAAAACCTTATTCGTCAATGACCCATGTACAAAGTTGTCAGTTTTTCTATTCAGACTGTCAGTGTCATGTTAAGAATGCTGCATATTGTTTGATTTTTGCAGTTCATTAAAAACTTTACTGCATTTTAATGATTGATTTTAAGGATATTTTGGTGTAATTTTGTACAATGAGAAACTCGGCACTTGATGCTCAATGTAAAATCTGAAGTGAAACCAATGCAGCTCTGTGATATACAGTAATATGTGGTTTCACTGTTAGCTTTCGCTGTCTTACCCTCTTCCTGTCTCTCTCTCTCTCTCTCGGTAATAGGCTGAACGGTGCAGGTTGGAGTTCAGAGAGAGGCTTTATTAGCTGTGGTCCAAATAAGATGAGACACGAAACGACAGGAACAGACTGAGAGCTACCGTGACCCAGATTTTGGTCAGTTTTGTGTGCAAGACTCTCACTTTCTCTCTTTCATTTTCCTCACCCACACACACACACAGACCTTGTCTGAAGAAAAAAAAAAAACAGAGCATAAACGTTGCTAGACTTTCATCTGAACCCCCTAAAAATCTGTGATTAACTCAGCTGTCAGCACCCTTAAAAATGTGATTATCTCTTTATACATTTGCTGAAAACAGCGGCTGCAGTAAGATATCTGAGGTTGGCTCTATATAATATAATATTATATAACTGTACTGTACAGACATATTATTATATTATATTATTATATTATATTATATTATATTATATTATATTATATTATATTATATTATATTACTAAATATTAAAAAAAGCCACAACAGCTCATATTCCGGAATAGGCCGGGCCCCCTTGAGGTTAAAATTTATTGGAGATGACTGCTAGATTAGAAAACTGCATCTGGCAGGATGTAGTGTATTGTGGGTACAAGCATTTGTTCGCTGTGTGGATATGTTTCCTTGATTGGCAGGTCTGGTTCACTGTGATGAGACTGCTGCTTTGTCAGGTGTGCTGTTGAGTGACAGCACATGTATTAGTGTTATCTGCTATATTCAAATATTCAGAATAGAACTTGTGACACATAATTGTTCAGCATTTTATCCAATGCATTGACATACTAAAGAACATTTCTTGCAGTTTCTCAAGAATCGTTGTCTTTATCTAAATATCTGAGCGGTAAATTTATTATTTAGATAGCTGAGAGAGACTGAATATGTAAGACGAATTTACGTATTCAGGGCACGTCCTGAACTTCGGAAGGTGAACTGGGACTCAGTACAGATGGCAAGGGAAAAAGGGAGCAGAGCCTGACATGTCCTGTCATTTACCCAGACGGTACGTACGCCTGTGTAAGTGAGTGTGGTTATCTGCATTTTATGTCAGAGAATTGCTGTCATGCGCTGTCAGTTGTGGAGAGGCTAGTAATGACACATATTTATCTACCCATATGTGCGTGAGTGTGGGTAACATTGCATTTAAACACATCGAATTCCATGGTTGGAGCTGTGGTGGTTAGCACACATGCTGTACAGACACCTGTACATTGAGGGATGGTGCTCTTATGGGTGCTGGTTTATTTACCATCCATCCATCCATCCATCCATCCATCCATCCATCCATCCATCCATTCGCAACTCACAGTTATCCATCCATCCATCCATCCATCCATCCATCCATCCATCGGCAACTCACAGTTATCCATCCATCCATCCATCCATCCATCCATCCATCCATCCATCCATCCATCCATCCATCCATCGGCAACTCACAGTTATCCATCCATCCATCCATCCATCTGCAACTCAGTTATCCATCCATCCATCCATCCATCCATCCATCCATCCATCCATCCATCCGCAACTCAGTCATTCCTCAATCCATCCATCTGCAACTCAGTTATCCATCCATACATCCATCCATCCGCAACTCACAGTTATCCATCCATCCATCCATCCATCCATCCATCCATCCGCAACTCACAGTTATCCATCCATCCATCATCCATCCATCCATCCATCCGCAACTCACAGTTATCCATCCATCCATCCATCCATCCATCCATCCATCCATCCATCCGCAACTCACAGTTATCCATCCATACATCCATCCATCCATCCATGCATCCATCCATCCGCAACTCACAGTTATCCATCCAAACATCCATCGGCAAAACTCACAGTTATCCATCTATCCATCCATCTGCAACTCACAGTTATCCATCCATCCATCCATCCATCCATCCATCCATCCATCCATCCGCAACTCACAGTTATCCATCCATACATCCATCGGCAACTCACAGTTATCCATCTATCCATCCATCTGCAACTCATTTATCCATCTGTCTGTCCATCCATCCATCCATCCATCCATCCATCCATCCATCCATCCATCCATCCATCATCCATCCATTGGCAACTCACAGTTATCCATCCATCCATCCATCTGCAACTCATTTATCCATCTGTCTGTCCATCCATCCATCCATCCATCTGCAACTCATTTATCCATCTGTCTGTCCATCCATCCATCCATCATCCATCCATCCATCCATCCATCCATCCATCATCCATCCATCGGCAACTCACAGTTATCCATCCATCCGCAACTCAGTTATCCATCTGTCCGTCCATCCATCCATCCATCCATCCATCCATCCATCCATCCATCTGCAACTCAGTTACCCATCAATCCATCCACATCTCAGTTGTAAATCCATCCGCAACTCAGTCATTCATCCATCCATCCATCTATCCATCCATCCACAACTCAGTTATCCATCCATCTGTCCATCCATCCATCCATTCATCCATCCATCTATCCATCCGCAACTCAGTTATCCATCCATTCATCCATCCATCTATCCATCCATCCACAACTCAGTTATCCATCCATCTGTCCATCCATCCATTCATCCATCCATCCATCCATCCGCAACTCACAGTTATCCATCCATCCGTCCATCCATCCATCCATCCATCCATCCATCGGCAACTCACAGTTTTTCCATCCATCCGCAACTCAGTTATCCATCCATCCGTCCATCCATCCATCCATCCATCCATCCATCCATCCATCCATCCATCTGTCTGTCTGTCATCCATCCATCCATCCATCCATCCATCCATCCATCCATCCATCGGCAACTCACAGTTTTTCCATCCATCTGAAACTCAGTTATCCATCAATCCATCCGCATCTCAGTTGTCCATTCATCCGCAACTCAGTCATTCATCCAACCATCCATCCATCCATCCATCTATCCATCCATCCACAACTCAGTTATCCATCCGTCCATCCATCCATCCATCCATCCATCCATCCATCCTCCGCAACTCACAGTTATCCGTCCGTCCATTCAACTCAGTTGAGTTACTTTTCTTTAACAGTAATGCTGCTAGGTAATTGCTAGGGTATTCTGAGTGGTTGCTAGGTGGTTGCTAAGGTATTCTGGGTGGTTACTAGGGTGTTTTGGCTAGTTACGGGGAGTTGCTTACTTACTGAAGTAAAAAAAAGAGCCCATTCCCAAGTCTTCACGAGGTCCAATGCTTTAACAAACACCACTACTGTAATAAAGCCTCAGTGTTTGTCTGTATAGCATGTCCTGACCATTTGACCCCAGCTGGTCTGTAAACGGCAGTGTCAGCAGGGTTCCTATAAGACTGGCCTAGATGTGGTTCGCGAAGTATGCACTAGCCCTGGCGCCCACAGCCGGCCGCAGCGCCTGGCACGGTGTGCCTGTTAGTGGTGGGTGATTTATGGGGATTAAGCGGGCTTGTTGGCAGCGTGCTACTTATGGGCATCCAATTTACTGCCTGTTTCCTCCTCCTCCTCCTCTTGCCCTCCTTACTCTTCCATAGCTCCGTGGGTGCTGTAGACCCTGGCATGGTGGATGATCCTTTAGACGTAGCGGGATGCACAATTCTTTCAGGAGCTTTTTATAGAGCCTCAATTAGTCTTGGAAAGCGTGAAGGAATATTCCGGATGGATTTGTAGTAGCGGCAGTTGTCCCAGTACAAGTGGGAGGCACGGAATAGTCCTCTGCCATGTTGATTTCTTTGCTCTACAAGGTGTATCCAGCAGCTGATGTACTAGTTTTGTCTGTTGCCGTCTGTTGTCTGTTGAAGTCCATCCCAGCTATGCAGTTTTGCTACTGATCTACTCAAATATGGCAGCTAAAGTAATGTCAAGAGGATGTAGGAGGTTTGAATATTAAATAGACCTTGGTAAAGAAAATCGTTCTTTCCATTGTGTTTTCTGCTGCTGGCTGTGCATACTGACCTGACATTTTTCAGCAAAATGTTCCTCATTCCTCATCTCCTTGAACTTCACTTCACTTTTTAAGCAGTTTTCACACTTAATTTGACTGACTTGTCCAAATCGGAGTTTGATTTCACCCTCTTCTACCCATTTAGTCCTGAACCAAGGTATGGTTACAAATACATGAGTACCACAGGGTTGCCAGGTTTTCACAACAAGACCCGCCCAATTGCTATTCAAAACTAGCCTAAAACTATCCCAATTGTGGGGTCCCCCAGTAAAAATCACATTCCAGGGGGTAAAATCCTTGTTTTTGGCAGGGTTCCCTTGGTAAAATTTGCATTCCAGGGGCTAAATATCATGTTATTTGGGGTCGCTTCACCTGGCGGACATGAAAAACAACCCAGAGCAACGGTGTTAAAGTAGCTCAGTTCCACAGGAAAGCCGCAGACTTGGCAACACTGGAGTACCATCGTGGTGGCAGCCATTTACCAGTTTTGCTAGGAAACAAGTCAAAATGTCCACCAGCCGACTAGTCAATCAGTTTAAGTCTACAGAAGGTTTACTTTTTCTAACTTTTGGTTTTAGCTATATTATTTCTCACAGCTGTGCTGTTAAGGGCATGCATTTATATACAATTTCTTCAAGAAGACATTACTATGCTAATTGTGTGTTGTGTTTTGATATTACACGGATGGCAAGGTAATAAATGGCATGAAATAAACACATTGCAGTTTGCAAATATTATATACACAACTGTTCAAAAGTATCAGGTCAGAATGATTTTTAAATATTTTTGAAAGAAGTCACATATGTTCATCGAGGCTGCATTTATTTGATCAAAAATACAGTAAAATAGTAATATTGTGAAATTGTATTATTTATTCCTTTAAATAGTCTAGCTTATTATTATCAATGTTAAAAGTATTTGTGCGGCTAAACATTTTTTTTTGTGGAAACAGTGATCTTTTTTTCAGGATTCTTTGATGAATAGAAAGTACAAAAGAAAAAGATTTATTTAAAATAAATATCTGTTGTGACATTATTAATGTCTTTACTGTCACTTTTGACCAATTTAATGAAACTATTCATTTCTTAAAAAAAAAAAAAAAAAAAGGATATTGTGAAGAGTTTAAGCCACACAGTAATGAAAAATCCACAATCCACATTTTTTCATGGTTTTGGTTTTGTAAGCACATCTCCTCAGAGTCCTGCAGAGCTGTGTTTTATCTCACTAAACATTTCACTACATCTGCAGTCAGTTTTGAAATAAACCGATAAAGAAAAAACATGGAAGGCAACCTCAAATGATTTACTTCTATGTCTGGTGGCTTGGTCACCACTTTTCATGCGCGGTAAACTTCTCCGGCTCACCCACTTTCCTATCATGCTCTGAATGTGTGGCGTGTCCCAGAGGAGACCTTAGCCTAGATATTAGAAATATCTCCAGCGCCTCAGGAGAATGATGCACCAAACCTCGCCTTATGTCTCGTGGAGGAAGAGAGGGGGGCAAATCACAGAGAAAAATATTTAGTTTTTGCCTTCATGGAGAATCTGTCATCAAGCTAATATATTTCTGACAGGAAATGTGAAATGATTTTTATTTATTTTTTTTGCTTCATGAGAACCATTCATGGAGAGTGTTAAAGGAGTCATGAACTGAGATAGAGTTGTCAAAAGTACCAATCGGTATTGAAATTTTAAAAATGTGATGCTTTGAGTGCTGTTGAGCGGATTCGTAAACACTTCTGATTGGCCATTGTGTTGACGCGCTCATCGGATATGTCTATGATTGGCTACAATGCACTGGCATGTTAGTGAGATGATGAGGAGAGAAGAGCAATACAGGACTAAAAATAACATTACCTTTCAAAGGAACCTAATGCTAGGAATATAGTTATTTTCAACAATGTGAATGTCTCAGTTGAGCTTTATTTATTTGCATTCGGTACATTTCACTATGGATTCCTTGGAAATCAGTCGCAATTTCGGAGCAGGCTTTGCAAACAGACTTTTACGAAATGGACGCGACAGTAATGCAACAACATGTAAGTAACTGTGTTAATTCTAATGCCTGATCTGATATGTAATGATTCATGTACAGTCAGATGTTCTTTATGTGTCAGTAAATCAAACCAGTGACTAAACGGCCAACTTCACGTTGTTTCTCTTAGTAGGATGAAAATAATCTGTTATTTAAACGTTGATTAAATTATAGAAAGCGATCAACGAACGCTTCCTTTACAATCACTGGAGCTGTCAATCAAACAGCGTGAGTTTATCAGTGACTGAGTTCTGGGCTCGTGCCAAAACTCCCATTATATTCATCAAATTTCTTATTTACATTGTGTTTGCACAGTTAGTCATGATGAAAGCGTTCATTAGTGTGCAGAAATCGAGTTACAATGAAGAGATCAATGCATTTATGCACTCAGCAACATCTGTGATGTTCATCAATGCAACCTTTCATGCCATGATCTAAATGTAATGCTATAATCAAGACTTTTTACGATTAGTAAACCTTGAGAGCTGTAATAGTAAAAACATGCTAAAAATTTTTGAGAGAGTTCCACATGGAATACTTAGCTATTTCATATGCAAAGATGTCAGCCAATCACAGCAGTGGGCGTTTACACTGAAGTCTCGCAGCAGACACGCCTCTTAAAACAGAGCGTTCAAATAAGAGGGCTAAAATCAGGGTAGGAAAAATGCCTTTTATTTTTAAATTATGACAAGTTTTGATGTAAAAATCATACTAACATTATAAGTGCACCCCAGAAACATTATAAAACAAACAATGCAGTTCATGACCCCTTTAAGAAATTAATAGGAAGAGAGGTAAAGAATAGCACAAAAAGATGACGTTGCAGGTCGAACCTCCTTAGCCCATATGAGCATCAAGACCCAATATATGTGAAGAACATGCGTTGACTGCTGTGCCATAATTTTTCATTCTATGTTTTTTTTGGCGCATGTTCGATACACAAAAGGTGAAGCAAACAATTGTATTTTTTCCCTGAAAATGACAATATGACATTCACAGATTTTCAGTGCAGGACAGTGAGCCAGCTGGTCTGAATAGTATCAAGGATTATGCGATTCCAGATGTACAGAGCGAAGGTAAAGAGAGAGGCTAATGAAAATGGAAAGAAAAAGGCTAGAATGGGAAAATGTTTAGTGGAGAACTCGCTCTCCCTCTCTCCGAGAGATAATGGCAGTAATTGGACTGACTCACAGCTCCTCTCTGTGTGTTTCTCTCAGATAAAGAGCGCCGCGTGAATCTCTGCCGCTCTCTCTCCATTCGGAATAAATGTTCTGCACACAATGTGCGGCGCGTGGCCAGGCGGTGGCTGAAGCTCAGGGCTGGAGCTCGAAATGAAATGGCTGTTTAAATCCCCTCGGCGGCGGCTTACAGTGGCCACTACCCCGGCCTGCTGAGCGGAGCCCAGGACTTTAGAGGATTTTTGCAGACTAGCCTCTCAAAGCTACTGTGCTCAGAAGTGATGTGTTTGGGCTTTAACTTTGCAATACATTTTGTTTTTTTGTGGGGCAGACTAATTCTACTGATTTACTGGTATTAAAGCTTTACATTTCGGACGTGGGTTTGGAACTGAGCTTCTAAATCACATCCAAAATACTCCATATCTACATTGCAAGTAAATCTGAGACTACCAAATATTTTTAAAGGGATAGTTTCCCCCAAAATGACAATTGTGTCATCATTTACTTTCCAAACCCCCTTTGAAAAGTAACATTTTAAAGAATATCTCAATGAACACACAAACTATTTCCAAAATGTTGACAAGACAAGTTTAATATAACATCTGTTTAACTTATAATTTAATAATGTAACTAGGGCTGGGCGATATATCGCATGCGATTGTCACGCGCATTCCGTCAGTAAAGCCGGTTCCCTGATTACCGCTAAATCGCCATCACCTGCTTTTAAATGGAGCGGCATTTAATAGACAGAGCCGTAGATCACTGATAAGCTACGCAATATCGCGTTCATTATCGCAGATGAATCGCCTTCAATAATGAATGCAATGTAAATGTAACTTAGATTACACATTTTTCAGTTTTACTCAAATTAGGGTGATGCAAAAAATGAGTACACCCCACAACAAAAACTACTTCTTCTAGTACTTTGTATGGCCTCCATGATTTTTAATGACAGCACCAAGTCTTCTAGCCATGGAATGAACAAGTTGGCATTTTGCAACATCTATCTTTTTCCATTTTTCAAGAATGACCTCTTTTCGAGACTGGATGCTGGATGGAGAGTGATGCTCAACTCGTCTCTTCAGAATTGCCCATAGGTGTTCGCTTGGGTTCAGATCAGGAGCCACTGAATCACTTTCACCCTGTTCTTCTTTAGAAATACAACAGTGGCCTTAGATGTGTGTTTAGGATCATTGTCATGTTGGATAAGTGCACGATGATCAAGGGCATGGAGTGATGGTAGCATCTTCTCTTTCAGTATAGAGCAGTACATCTGTGAATTCATGATGCCATCAGTGAAATGCAGCTCCCCGACACCAGCAGCACTCATGCAGCCCCACATAAGGACACTGACACCACCATGTTTCACTGTAGGCACCATCTATTTTTATTTGTATTCCTCACCTTTGCGATGCCATACAGTTTTGAAGCTCCAGAGTATAGAGTCCCAGTAGTCTTCATCTTTGTCAGCATGGGCCCTGGGAAACTCTAGACGGGCTTTTTTGTGCCTGGGCTTTAGGAGAGGCTTCTTTCGTGGACAGCACCCATGCATGCCATTCCTCTGCAGTGTATCCCATATTGTGTCACAGGAAATAGTCACCCCAGTTTGGCTTTCTACTTCTTTAGATAACTGCAGTGAACTTGCATGCCGATTTTCTTCATCAGAAGACACTCCTGTCGAGGTGTTAACTTCCGTGGATGACCTGGACGTCTCTGTGAGATGGTTGCAGTTCCAGCTTTTTAAAATTTTTGTACCACTTTTGCTACAGTATTCTGACTGATAAGTAGAGTTTTGTTGATCTTCTTGTAGCCTTCACCTTTCTGGTGTAAAATTATTATTTTCTTTCTCAGGTCTTATGACATTTCTCTTCCATGTGGTGCCATTGCTGACAGCATGAAATGGGAAGGGGTTTTAACACCCCTGTCTGCTGGACACCTGTGTAATGAATAATTAGATTCACCTGTGGTTGAATTCTTGTTAAATTAGACATTTGTAATCTAAAATTTAGCTTTGCTCCAGAGACTTTCAGTGGGGTGTACTCATTTTTGCATCACCCTAATTTGAGTAAAACTGAAAAATTTGTTCTCTAAGTTATATTATTAACCTTACTTTCATGTTATAAGTCAAACAGATGTTATATAAAACTTAGTCTTGTCAACATTTTGGAAATAGTTTTTGTGTTCATTGAGATATTGTTTAAAATGTTAATTTTCAAAGGGGGTGTACTTATTTACGCTGAGCACTGCATATTTTTAATTTTTTTTTTACATAATATATTTTTATTTTATACATATTTATATCATTACATATTGATTACAATATTATTTTTTTTAAGTATGTTTCAACTGTTTTTGTTTGTTTTCTCATTTTTACAATACAATGAAACTGTCAACTTTGGACCCCATGTCAGTGTTTTTTTTTTTTTGTTGTTGTTGTTGTTTTCCCCCCCACCATTTATATATTGTTTTATGTTTTAATTAATGTTTTGAATTATTTTTAATTTTAATTTAATTTTAGTTAGTGATAACACTATAGAAAATTATTTTCATGATCTGTTATCACAACATTTTTTCTTTTGTCAGATCAACTTAGATAATTAATGTGGTTCAGATAACATAATATTTTGAGTTTCTTTTGATTAAGCCAATCATCTTCATTGTATTAACACAAATTTTTAATTTCAATGAACTCAAAATTTTAAGGCAACTTAATTTTTACTTTTTTTTAATTTAAAATACTTTTTTTAAGTTAAACCAACAATTCTTTTTTACAGCGTACCCCATTTGAACAAAAAGAACAAAAACAGGGTCATTCAGTGTCATACAGGTGTGTAACAACATGATTGCGAGTAAATAATGAGATAAATTTCATTTTGGGGTGAACTATCTCTGAAAAATGTTGCTTTTTATTTTGGTAGATTAGATCAGAAAGTTATAGACTCATGTCTTGAACTCAGGTTGTTCAGCTGTGTTATGTCTTAGAGGCATCGACTCATCCCAGTCGATACATCTCGAGGTGTATCGATTTCTAAGTGATGCCATGTTGTTCGGTCGGCCTGCCTGAGCAGTTAGCACCGGTCCCTGCGGTCTCTTCCTCGTCTGATTGCTGTTGTGGGGCAGAGCGCAGTGAGGTGGAGCTGGTTTTGATCTGCTGATGGCTCTGGCACCTGCAGTGATGCTACAGTGCCACTGAGGCCAATTAATACATGAAAGGTGCTTCCCACCACCCAAGAGGACAGGGCTGGTTGCGGAAGTGAAGGAGGCGATGGTGGAGGTGCACAGGAAACTGAGCTGGCACTGTTTGCATTGACAAGGTGAGAGGCGAAAGAGAAATGAGAGAGAGCTGATGAAACAATTTAGCGCTTCCTCCTGCCTCTTCCCTGCTACAGGGAGAGAAAACACTGAGAGAAAACAAGCCGAAACCTCCTTCAGAAAGAGCGATGTCACACCGTGGAACATTATTAGCATCAACAATATTAGCATTTAACATTTTCTGCAAGTTGTCATCTACAGGGCTTTCAGAAGACATTCTGGTCTGCTAAAGTTTTTATTCCAGTTTATTCCAGACTTGAATATGTTAGTTTGTGAAAGAGAGAAAAAAAAAAAAAAAAAAAAAAAAAAAACTCTTTTACTTTAAAGTGTAGATTTGTAACATTTTTTTCTGTTGCTAGTTTTAGTATTTACTTCATATGTGCTTAAAGCTGACGTGTGTGATGTTTCCATGTTATTTTTAATCCCAGTGTACTATCTATCTATCTATCTATCTATATATATATATATATATATATAACAAATACTGTAAAATAAAATAAAAACCGTAATAATATGTAAATAAAATAGTGTAAGCATTAAAAATTTAAATAAATGTAATAGAAATGTATTTATTTATTTATATAAATATCATGGTTTATTCATTGTTTAAATGTTATGCAGTGCTGTCATTTGATTAAAAAATTAACTAATTAATCACACATTTTTTTCTGTAATTAATCGTGGTTTAAAAAATTGGAGTTTAATATTTTTATATTGTAATAATTGCACAGTTACTTACTCTCCAAATTAATTTAGAAGCAACTTATAGACAGTATATTTTAAATATTTGTTTAATGGTATCTTTTTATGAATGAAGGCCAGTATCACTGATACTAATACTGCTACTGGTGTCTCCATGAAACTGATTTTTTTTAAACGTTAATTGACATTTAACATTACAGTACAACCTATATAAGCTATCAATTTCAACATTTATAAGGGTTTTTAAAAAAAACAACTTTCAATTTAAGTAAACTTAAAACAATCTTCACATAAACCCATTATAATAAATAAAGTTATCAAACACTTTACATTCTTCACTGCATAAATTATTAATTAAATATAGATTAATCCTTATTAAAGCTACAATTGTCTCTGTTACCTTTGCTCTTTGATTAACATTAATGACAAACATCGCAGCAACTGGTTTATTATGCTACTGTCACTTTAAGAGCTGCCGTTGCTGAACATGATGTGGATCTGACGCGCATCTCATTTTCTCACAACTCTTTAAATTCATTTAAGATGTTATTTAAGACTGCTCCTATCAGCTTACTCGACACAATGGGCATTTTGGCATATTTCTGTGTGTTATTGTTTGTTCAAGCGCGGAAGAGAACTCGATACTGGCGCGTGTATTTCCGTGCACACGAGTTGTGTGTGTGTGTCACACATTCATCGCGTTCTCGTTTGTCTTGTGGCACTTGAATGGTTTAAAAGCATTATAAAAGTGTGTGAATAAGAGCGTGATTATGTAACGTAAAGCTAGCCAAATTATGACGGAAAAACGGATGCTGCATTATCTTTTGACGTGTTAAACTGAAAAAAATTCCACAAATGCGTTAACGCGCTAATTTTAACAGCACTATTATAAAGGTTTTTGAAAGGTTGCACAATATGACATTTTACAACATGAACTAACCTTGCTTTGTCATAAAAAAGTAAAATCTGTTATTTTAAAAGACTTGAACTTAGTTTTTCAAGAATCTCATCTTGCTATTTTTTTCTCGTTTCCTTTTTTATATATATATACTCATTATAGAATGCAAGTCATTGTATGCATCAATTGCGTTTTTATGGTATTTTTGTGTGTCATGTCATAAGACCAATTTGGTAAATTCTAACAGACTTTCCAATGCTATGGATCCATGGGTATTAAAATTATACCACAACACTTTGGTTAAATGAATTCAAAATGTCTTTTATCTCTTCCCTTGCAGCCCTTGCTGGGAGTGAATGAGATGCCGTGTCGAGGCTAGAGGCAGCGGTGGACTGTTCCCGAGTCAGTGGAAAGCCCCTCTAGATGAGCCAGTCACAGCCACCCAGCTGCACGGTATAGGAATAAGGATTTAATATGTCAACAGAGGCCGAGCTCCAGCCTGCTGCCAGACCCAGCGTCAGAAAGGATTCCAAGAAGAGAGGTACGAGGCCCTCATACGGGCGCATGTGTAAACAGACAAACACACACTCACGCCCGGGGGTTTGTTCAGTCTGTGAGGGTCGGCTTTAATATCACAGGCATACTGTGCAGATACTGCACACACAAACAATCACACATGCACAGAATACAGAGTGGATTGAAAGATTCGCTGAGGTCTTGTTTGTCACGTTTGGACAGAACTGAATGAATTTGTTTCCCATGCATTTTTACATTTAGATAGATAGATAGATAACATGTGTATAAGTGTGTTTGTGTAAAGCGATGTCTTTGTCTTTTACCTTTTAAAAGCTAAGGGGATTTCCCACAGTGCTAAAACAACTTCCTTGTTCTGACTCACTCAAAAAAACAGTCTTTGTTTTTGTAACTTTCACTGATATTATTGACGGACCCTTTCTCAGTACCAAATACGGTATATTATTTATATAAATTATTATTTATTGAACAACAATATTTAAATTAACAACAATAGCCATTATTAAAGACAATAGGAAATAAACACACGTAAACAGTTCAGTAAAATGTACAAAAGCAGTGCTTTAGTACAGGATTTCAGTTAAACATAGCCTAAATATAAAGTTATGAAACTTCATTTTCCCCTTAACCCAAATCTTTTTGCTCCGAAACAAGTAATAGATTAATAAAACCAAAGATTGCCCGTTTGATATACACCAAATGAATTATATCTCATGTTTGAACACTATCTACATAAGAGCCAGCGGCAAATTCCCGAAGGACTGGCCGAGATGAAGCTGCGAGTACATGAGCGCTGAACGCCCGCTGATGGCCTGGAGCTCATATCTAAAATAGGCGCTATGTTTATTTATGAGTCACATATTTGAGATCTATACTACTACATTCGCCCTTAAAAAACTAAATTTCGTAACAAAACAATAGTAGTATTTAAAAAAAAAAATATATATATATATATATATAGTATATTTGTTCGACCGCCATGACAGTCGCCACAAACGGAGTGATACAAATGGTAAAACGGTATGAGTGCTGATACTGGAGTAACATCGCACGGCTCTCAGCCAATCAGATTCGAGAACCAGAAAGAACTGTTTTATATGTGTGTATATATATATATATATATACAAAATCATTCACTATTTGGTGCACTGTTAGCCCGGATAAGTTGAATTTGCTTAAAAATTTGAGGAAACTGGTTGCCCTAAAAAAATTAAGTAATGTTAACATAATAATTCGAGTTCATTTAACTTAAAATGTTTTGTAATATTAATTACTTTGTAGTTATTACACCTAGTATATTTAAGTTCAATGTACTAAGCAAGTTAACTTGCCACCAATCAAAATTCATCTGTGCCTCCCATCATGCATTGCTGCATGAATAAATTATGAGCTGAATTGTCTTAGTAATTTTCTTTATTCTCACTATATAAATTTTGCTGTTTTTCTGTGACTTTTTAGTAGCTTGTTTTCTAATATTCAGAGTTGATCTGTTTATCAGAATATGTGTGTGCCTAATTTTTTTTTTTTTTAATTGTATTGTAAAAGTTGATCTTCTGCTGTAGAATCACAGTGCTGCTGTAATCAATAATGTAAATCTAACTCAGAGATTGGGCTCTAAATGAGTTCAGTGATTCAGATCAAATAATGATTATGTGAAAACATAATCAACACCACCTGATCATCTTTTAACTTTGCTTGTCTGGTTGGTTTTAATGCAGTTAAAACTGCCCGAACAAAATCTAATATTAAAAAGTCAAGGGTCAAGAGTTCAACTAAAGCAAACCCTGACCTCGATGATGGTAATTTAAAAATTGTGATTTTCTCCTTTGGTGAAAAACTATAAAAAGGTAAATGTTTGGAAAAATGTCTGTAGAACAGCCAAAACAAATGTTCCAACTGTTCATCAACAGCTCCTTGAATTCACACACACCACGACAAAATGGCATCATTACCTGCCGCAAACCAGTGTGTAGGAGGCGTGGTCAGGAGAAAAACTTTATAATTTAAGTGCATTTAACTTACATTTATTAACACATTCAAATACACCCACAAATTAGTAGAATATACTTATATTTTATAAGTAATGCAACCAAACTTAAATATTTTAAGTATATTGTAATTATATTTTTAAGTAAATATAAAATCCGGGCTAAGAGTGTACTCATGAAACCCTTCTTCTGTGTGGCAGTGTTTTTCAGGATTCTTTGATGAGCAGAATTTTATTTATATTCAGTGTGTTTAAATGGATGAGTTGAGGAATTGAATTATCAAACTCATCAAGTTTATTTATTTATTATATTTCAAATCTACAGTACAATACTGTAATTCTTTAAATAAGGATTGACTGTTCTTCCATGAAAGTAAAGTGAGTGGGATAGTTCCCTGGCGGATGCATTATGGTATTTATGTTTTTTTCAGCATGTCTTCATATGCACGCTGCCTTGTGTTTTTCTGCTTAGAATGAACATTTACCATATTTTCCATGTCATCACCCTCATCTTTGCTGTGGTTCACACAGTAATGGGTACTCAGACAGATGTTTGGTGATGGGACCAGTGCCAAGGGGCCTGTCGGTCATTGTATGGGCACCGTATAGAGGGGACAGGCTGTTGCCTCTCTTGTTATAATGAGTCTTATTGCACTGCCCTCTTGTGATGCGCCACCTGTTCCTTAGCGGCCACACAATGGCGTTTTGTGCCAGGCCATGAGCCCATGAGACCGTAGCGGCACAGCTGAGGGGTGTGATGACACCAGATGTCCCATAGTGCTAGGAAATGGAGATCATACAGCTAGAGCTGTGGTGTCTCTGTCTGACTTTTACATAGCATTGTATTGTCTACAAACAAGTCTATGAACTTTATAAACTTCTCACCTCTTTTAAAGAGTGAGATATTCACATAACATCATATACTGTTTCTTAAAGAATAAAAAAAAATGAAAATTCTGTCATTAATTACTCACCCTCACGTAGTTCCACACTCGACCTAAGACTTTCGTTTATCTTCAGAACACAAATTAAGATATTTTGATGAAATCTGAGAGGTATATGACTCCTCCATACAGTGGGTACGGAAAGTATTCACACCCTCTTAAATTTTTAACTCTTTGTTATATTGCAGCCATTTGCTAAAATCATTTAAGTTCATTTTTTTCCTCATTAATGTACACACAGCATCCCATATTGACAGAAAAACAGAATTGTTGGCATTTTTGCAGATTTATTAAAAAAAGAAAAACTGAAATATTACATGGTCCTAAGTATTCAGACCCTTTGTTCAGTATTTAGTAGAAGCACCCTTTTGATCTAATACAGCCATGAGTCTTTTTGGGAAAGATGCAACAAGTTTTTCACACCTGGATTTGGGGATCCTCTGCCATTCCTCCTTGCAGATCCTCTCCATTTCTGTCAGGTTGGATGGTAAACGTTGGTGGACAGCCATTTTTAGGTCTCTCCAGAGATGCTCAATTGGGTTTAAGTCAGGGCTCTGGCTGGGCCATTCAAGAACAGTCACAGAGTCATTGTGAAGCCACTCCTTCGTTATTTTAGCTGTGTGCTTAGGGTCATTGTCTTGTTGGAAGGTAAACCTTCGGCCCAGTCTGAGGTCCTGAGCACTCTGGAGAAGGTTTTCATCCAGGATATCCCTGTACTTGGCCGCATTCATCTTTTCCTCGATTGTAACCAGTCGTCCTGTCCCTGCAGCTGAAAAACACCCCCACAGCATGATGCTGCCACCACCATGCTTCACTGTTGGGACTGTATTGGACAGGTGATGAGCAGTGCCTGGTTTTCTCCACACATACCGCTTAGAATTAAGGCCAAAAAGTTCTATCTTGGTCTCATCAGACCAGAGAATCTTATTTCTCACCATCTTGGCAAACTCCATGCGGGCTTTCATGTGTCTTGCACTGAGGAGAGGCTTCCGTCGGGCCACTCTGCCATAAAGCCCCGACTGGTGGAGGGCTGCAGTGATGGTTGACTTTCTACAACTTTCTCCCATCTCCTGACTGCATCTCTGGAGCTCAGCCACAGTGATCTTTGGGTTCTTCTTTACCTCTCTCACCAAGTCTCTTCTCCCCCGATAGCTCAGTTTGGCCGGACAGCCAGCTCTAGGAAGCATTCTGGTCGTCCCAAATGTCTTCCATTTAAGGATTATGAAGGCCACTGTGCTCTTAGGAACCTTAAGTGCAGCAGACATTTTTTTTGTAACCTTGGCCAGATCTGTGCCTTGCCACAATTCTGTCTCTGAGCTCTTCAGGCAGTTCCTTTGACCTCATGATTCTCATTTGCTCCGACATGCACTGTGAGCTGTAAGGTCTTATATAGACAGGTGTGTGGCTTTCCTAATGAAGTCCAATCAGTATAATCAAACACAGCTGGACTCAAATGAAGGTGTAGAACCATCTCAAGGATGATCAGAAGAAATGGACAGCACCTGAGTTAAATATATGAGTGTCACAGCAAAGGGTCTGAATACTTAGGACCATGTGATATTTCAGTTTTTCTTTTTTAATAAATCTGCAAAAATGTCAACAATTCTGTGTTTTTCTGTCAATATGGGGTGCTGTGTGTACATTAATGAGGAAAAAAAAAATTAGCTTAAATGATTTTAGCAAATGACTGCAATATAACAAAGAGTGAAAAATTTAAGGGGGTCTGAATACTTTCTGTACCCACTGTAGATAGCAATATAATCACCACTTTCAAGGTACTAAAGACATTGTTCAAACCGTCGACGTGACTGCAGTGGTTCAACCTCAATGTTATGAAGTGACGAGAATACTTTTTGTGCGCAAAAACAAAACAAAAATAATGACTTCATTCAACAATGTCTTCTCTTCAGTGTCATTCTCATATGTTGTTAACGTTCAGCGCTTCCAGTTTCTACCTCAGAACGCCAGCGGCACTTGAAACGCTTCTTACTGGATCTCACACTGTTTAGTGATCGAGATTGGTCAGCGTGAACGAATGATTTCGTTCTGGGCTCGTGCTGCTGTCTTTCTAATAAATGGTCCATGCGGCGTGGTTTATACGAGTAGGCATGTTCTGCTTTTGGCGCGTTTAAGGTTTCTCAACAGAAATGGCAGCGCTTATCAGTTATCAAATTGTTATCACTCAAGGTTTATGGCTACACCTGGCCTAAAATCTAGTGCTGTCACCGTGTGTTGACGATGTGTGTAGTTATAGACAAGCTGTGGGCCGTTTAAAATTCATCCCCGGGCCAGACACTTTGGACTCTTTGCTTGAAGTGCTCATCATTTTAGTTATAAGTCTCACAGATACAGAAATAATACACTCAAGGAAAGTCAACAGGAGGATCATCTCATTCGTTCCACCCTTTTTTAATTCTTCAAACATTGTTGTAGACCATGTTTTTTTGGTTAGAATAGATATATATGAAACAACAGTGAAAGACTAGATCATTAACCTTTCTTTTTTTACCCTGTAGCAAACAAAAACAGATATAATTATGCCTCTGAGGAGGCACATGCACACATATGCTTTTCCTATCAATTGCATTGCCTTGAATATTTAAGCACTAAATAGTGCTTATTCTCAACCAGTCAACAGGAACAAACAACATCCACCTGTCTCTTCACCATCTTCATAACAAGCCTGACCTGCATCTCCGTTCCCTATTGAATGGATGTAATTGCACCTGCTGTCTTTTCCCCTAGAAACCATTTGAGCGGGAAAAACTATCGTGAATCCGTCTGTTTATGACCACAAAACACCACTGATCTGTTGCTAATGACAACGACCTTCCACCCCTATGGGAACCGGTTTAATATGACCTACAGGATGTGGTTAATGACAGCCTTCTCCTCTTTCAAAGAAATGATCTGATCCTCCTATGAGCTGCTCTCTCCACATTGTACGTGCCTTACCAAGAATGCAACAGTGGCCAGTAGTGGAGAATGTGGCCTATTACTGCCTTGACTAACTGAAATGGTCATATTTACAAGCACACACCACCAAAATGTAATGTTGGACAGATGGAAAAAAAAAAAGAAACATATATATTAGTGCTGTAAAATATATATATATATATATACAGTACAGTCCAAAAGTTTGGAACCACTAAGATTTTTAATGTTTTTAAAAGAAGTTTCGTCTGCTCACCAAGGCTACATTTATTTAATTAAAAATACAGTAAAAAAAACAGTAATATTGTGAAATATTATTACAATTTTAAATAACTGTTTTCTATTTGAATATATTTCACAAAGTAATTTAAAGCTGAATTTTCAGCATCATTACTCCAGTCTTCAGTGTCACATGATCCTTCAGAAATCATTCTAATATGCTGATCTGCTGCTCAAGAAACATTTAATGTGTACAATTGTACAAAATATTTGTGTACAATATTTTTTTTCAGGATTATTTGATGAATAGAAAGTTCAAAAGAACAGTGTTTATCTGAAATCTAATCTTTTGTAACATTATAAATGTCTTTACTGCCACTTTTGATTGATTTAATGCATCCTTGCTGAATAAAAGTATTCATTTCTTTAATTTCTTTTCAAAAAATAAAAATAAAACTTCTTACTGACCCCAAACTTTTGAACGGTAGTGTATAATGCTACAGAAGCTTTGTATTTCAGATAAATGCTGTTCTTTTGAACTTTCTATTCATCAAGGAATCCTGAAAAAAAAGTACACAACTGTTTTCAACATTGAAAATAATCATAAATGTTTATTGAGCAGCAAATCAGCATATTAGAATGATTTCTGAAGGATCATGTGACACTGAAGACTGGAGTAACGATGCTGAAAATTCAGCTTTGCATCACAGGAATAAATTACTTTGTCAAATATATTTAAATAGTACACAGTTATTTTAAATTGTAATAATATTTCACAATATTACTGTTTTTTACTGTATTTTTAATTAAATAAATGTAGCCTTGGTGAGCAGACGAAACTTCTTTTAAAAACATTAAAAATCTTAGTGGTTCCAAACTTTTGGATTGGACTGTACTGTATATATATATATATATATATATATATATATATATATATATATATATATATATATATATATATATATATATATATATATTAGTGCTGCCAAACGATTAATCATGATTAATCACATCCAAAAATAAAAGTTTGTATTTACATAATATATATGTGTGCACTATATATATTCAGTATGCATTTATTTTATTTTTTTATGCATAATATAATAAAGATTTTTTTTTTTTTTTAAGAAAATCAGTGGGAACCAAAATTGTTTGGTTACCAACATTCTTCATAATATCTTTTATGTTCTGCATAAAAAAAGAGAGAGAGAAAAAAAAATGCATACAGGTTTGGAACGACTTGAGGGTGAGTAAATTATGCTTTTAAATAAGCTAATCAAGGGAAGAAAAAACTTAATTTACTGCTTATTAATAGTTAGTAAGGTAGTTATTAAGTTTAGGTATTGGGTAGGATTAAGAATGTAGAATAAGGTCATTCAGAATAAGGCATTAATATGTGCTTAATAAGTACTAATAAACAGCCAATATTTTATTAATATGCATGCTAATAAGCAAATAGTTAAAAGACCCTAAAATAAAGTGTTACCGAAATGAAAATCCATCCAAAGAAACACTTCAGTGTTTTACCGCAAATTCATCTCAAACAGTCAATTTAGACAAACAAGGTTGTTTGACATGCCCTTGTCCTCAAAAAAAAAATAAAAATGTAGAACAAAATTAGGCAAGGTGAAACAAAACCCACATGAAATACTTGTTCAAAATGCAATTCAATGTTGGGTTGCCACTTGATGTCCAGTGTAAAATGTGGTTCCTGAAGAACAATCAGTTGAAAAGCAAAGCTTTAGACAATAAAGACCACCCACCATCACAGCCATCAGGACACTGAAGTCTCGGGATTACATCAGCGTAATGACATTGGTACACACACACTGAGGTTTTAAACATGCCGCTAAATTAATTGAGGAATAATGAAGCAGGGTTTTATGTGCAGTTGGGTCCCGGAGGTCCATAGAGGGAGAGCATAATAATAAGGAGAGAATACACACACACACACACACACCATAATAACACTTTACACACACACACTCTCTCTCTCTCTCTCTCTTTTACACACACACACACACACACACACACACACACACACACACACACACACACACACACACGTGTGTGAGAGTAAGTGCTCTTGGGGCAAGGTGTAATGAATATGAATGTCATTAGGGCACATTAGAACACCGCAACTAATAAATAAAGCATTCACTGCAGTGTTGATGAGCTCATCCCAGCTGCATTCAGGCCTTTCTCTCCCAACCCCTCCCCTTCTTATTTTTTCTAATTAATAACACAAATAGAAGTGAATTAAGCCCTTTATTTAACCTCAGCTATTGAGGAAGTGACAAGCGGCTAATCTGAAGTTATGTGTGTGTGTTTTCATGTTGCTGAAAAGGGTATAGTAAAAATCACAAGATAAAATACACAATTCAGAACGATACTGTGAAATCGAAGCAGACTAGGACATTTTCTTCATTAACACTTTATTTTACAGTGTCCTGTTACATGTACTTTAGTATAACTTATGCATGATTACAAGCAACTAACCTTAAACCAAACCCTAACCCTATAGTAAGTACATGTAGTCAATTAATATTACTCTGTACTTAAAGTCGTCATGAAATCAAAATCGAACCTATTTACTTTGTAAGCGCATATTACTAGTCTTGTGGTGAACAATTAAACCGTGCAAGTTAATACAAAAAAAAAAAGTTTGTCGTGGTAATCTTTAATCAAAATCTGAAAATTTACTTCCGATCTGGAATGGCGTTCCTTCCATGATGACGTAAGTTTGATGGCTTCGGTTGAAAACGCTTAAACCACTCTCCTCCAACCGTTAGTCTGCTATGAGCGAGAGATGGAGAGGAGGAGCGCTAAAGTCCTGCCCTCTATTCAATATTCCGTTTCACTTGGAAATACGTCACAAAACTGGAGAAAAGTCGTTTGCAACTTCCGGTTCACGGGGTAGTTCATTCCATTTGTCGTCATTTACTCACCCCCAATTCCAAACCTCTATGAATTTCTCTCTACTGTTGAACACAAAAGATATTTTAAAGAATGTTGGTAACCAAACAGTTGATGGACCCCACTGACTTCCATAGTAGGAAAAAAAAAAAAAAAATACTATGGAAGTCAATGGCTACCCTCAACTGTTTAATTACCGACATTCTTTAAAACATCTTCTTCTGTGTTCAACGGAAGAAAGAAACTCAAACAGGTTTGAAACAACTTGGTGAGTAAATGATGACAATTTAAATTTTTGGGTGAACTATCCCTTTAAATGTGTAATTACACTGTAACAAGGACACCTTAATATAAAGCGTAACCTTCTATAACACAATAGACTACTGTAGACAACAATAATATTTTTTATATTTTTCAGACAAATTAGGAATGAAAAAACACTATAAATTGTTTTGGTTGAAATCAAGCAACACACACTGAAAGACTAATGAGTGCCTTAATTACTTGAATTTTAGGTAACACTTTATTTTAAGGTGATGTAGTTACACGTTACTACATGTACTTACTATAGTAATAACAGTAAATTATGTATAATTACATAATTATAAACCAAACTTAATTCTAACTGTAACTCTATAGTAAGTACATGTAGTTAATTAATATTATTCAGTACTTATTCAGTACTTATACTTACCGAATTCTATATTTAAATGTAATGTAAATGTAATTTAATTTCAAGGTACAGTTAAAGGGATATTTCACACAAAAATGAAAATTATGTCATTAATGACTCACCCTCATGTCGTTCCAAACCCGTAAGACCTCCGTTCATCTTCAGAACACAGTTTAAGATATTTTAGATTTAGTCCGAGAGCTTTCTGTCCCTCCATTGAAAATGTATGTACGGTAGACTGTCCATGTACAGAAAGGTAATAAAAACATCATCAAAGTAGTCCATGTGACATCAGAGGGTCAGTTAGAAAGGATTCCGGAAGAGAAGACAATGCTGAATAAAGTCGTAGTTTTTGTTATTTTTGGACCAAAATGTATTTTCGATGCTTCAAAAAATTCTAACTAACCACTGATGTCACATGGACTACTTTGATGATGTTTTTACTACCTTTCTGGACATGGACAGTCTACCGTACATACATTTTCAATGGAGGGACAGAAAGCTCTCGGACTAAATCTAAAATATCTTAAACTGTGTTCCGAAGATGAACGGAGGTCTTACGGGTTTGGAACGACGTGAGGGTGAGTCATTAATGACATAATTTTCATTTTTGGGTGAACTAACCCTTTAAGGTTAGGTATGGGCAAGTGAACAGAACATTATTTGAAAAAAGAAAAACATTTTTGGCACCAACGTTTGCACATTTCAACTGTAAATTTATGTAAAACCAACGCTATCTCACAGCCAATTCGTACGAATTCATAGGATTTGTCTAAACCCCAGTGACGGGTAAGGTTAGGGGCGAGGTTAGGGGTAGGTCATTCCTACAAATTCATGTTGTTTGGCAAATATGTATGATTTAGCAAAAATCTTACAAATTCATACTAGTGAGGTTGTACAAATTCGTACGAATTAGTCACCTCATAAAATATGTACGAATTGCCATGAGATCGGGTTTGTAAAACACAGCAAAGTGGTCATAGAAAAATCAAAGATTTTTGCAAAATCTATGAATAGTCATATTTTTCATGAGATCAGGCTGTACTTTATTCATGCCGCAATGCATGCTGGGAAACTGAGCTCTGGCACATCACACTATTACAGTTAATCTGTAAATACACAAAAGATTACTGTAATACAGACAGAAAATCAGTGTAATTTCCCCAGCACATGCGGCTACATCAGTTATTTTCTGCTCCTGAAGTCACAGTATATCATTGACATTTAATTCTAATAAATTGTAGAAATATTACACTAAAAATTACACCTTAAGTACAGCAGGAATACACTGTATGTAGATTTTGTAATGCAGATTCACAAAAAGAGTGAAAAAAGTGGGAAAAAGTGTTTGCTTTCATAACATGATGACTGCTGTTATTGTGGTCACGATCTTGTCAAGATCTTCGATTGAAGCTTTGAGTGTATGAAAGCAAACTGTAATTTCACATACATGCCTCCATAGTAAGAAGAAACATTGTTATCGGAAGAGGGAGGCGGAATGTTTTCCCTATTGTATTTTTAAAGAAGTTGTCAGATTCACAATACACCTCCTGTCAAACAAGAGCTTTAGTGGTAGGCATACATATAAGAGCACAAATTTAAAATACATAGTGTATAGAGTGTGTCAGTGAGTGTTGTGGTATTGTTCGACAGAGATACCGTAATCACCAGAACCGAGTGTTTAATTGATTTGGTTCTGAATTGTGCTGTCTGGTCTTTTGTTGAAGATGTGGATCACTGTCAGAGTTGACATGCAGGGGTTTATTAAGCTCTGAGACTGGTCATTAAGCTGTCCAGATCTCTGTCTCTCTTCCATATTAACATCTCTCATTCCATCTTTTTATCCAGAATTCCATTTTTTTTTTTTTTTTGCCACAAATCAGTGACTGGCAGCTTTAGATGGAGGTTGATTGCCAACGGGAGGGCTATGGCATCTAAACAATATTTCATCAAACATATGGACTAAGAATAAAACTGGAAAGGATTGTCAAATGAACAGAAATAGAACTGGATTAAAACCAAAGCAGATCTCTTTTCTGTGCTTCTGGTTAGCCGTCGTGCGACTGGTGGTTTATTATCTCCAGTGTTATTCAAAACTGAATTGAGAATACCTTTTAAATTTCTATTCAAATCCTGAATTTGAGTTGAGATAGAACACATAGTGCAGTATAATTTGAATATAAGAAAGGAAAACTGAAATGGAATGATAATCAATGAAATTAAAGGAACTACTTTATATTGTCAGTTATTATTATACACTGTAAAAAAAATCCCAGTAAAATTTACGGTAAAAAACCAGCAGCTGTGGTTGCCAGAACTTTACCGTAAAAAATACAGTAGCAACGTAAAAAAAAAAAACATCTGTTAAGTTTACGGTAAAATAACGTATTTCATTAACTGATATAATGTTAATTTACCAACCTAATGAAGTACTAATATCTGTTTTGTACTTTTATAATACACTGACAGTCACCACACAGTGGTGATAAGAGTCACATGATGAATCAAAGTTCATCACAAGCAGCTTTTCCACAAGCTGAGGACAACACTAACATATAGAAGGTGCACACAGTGTCATTCACACACACACTAAACACCATCATGGTAACATGCATGAAATTTAAAAAATACAATAAACATTAATTTAACAACATTAGATGTAACATAAAACCCTAATGTACATAACTGATTAGAAAAAAATGAGAAAAAGTAAGAAGAAACAGAGTTATTTCAACGAAAATATATCAAATGTGAAGTGTCACGCAGGGAATTGTGGGAATGTCAATTTACGGTTTTTCACTTCCAAAAACTTTTTTACCGTAAAATTACATTAAATGTACTGTTAGATCTATTACACTTATTCACCGTATATAGTACGGAAACTTTCTGTAAACCAATTGACAGTTTTTCACCGCAGCATTTTTACAGTCTTTTACTGTTAAAATCACGGTCATTTTTTTACAGTGTAATTTATAAAACGGTCAGTTCCTGTCCTTGATTCTGATTGGTCAACTGCTGTGTTTTATTCACGATATTCACGACCTCTTCACCCAACGGTTCTGTGTATCACTACACAACACCCTTAGCAACCACTCTTAGCAACATAAAACGGTTTGTTTTCAATTTATATTTTTTATTGAAGCTTACTGTATTATGTAGAAGAGTATTGTGAGAAAGTGATCGAGTGAGCGAGTTTATTACCTGCATTTAGATTTAGCATTTTCCTTCAGGTCAGTCCTATGTTCATAATAAAAAAATCTGTTTAAATGATCGATGTATTATCTTGTCCTTTTAACAGTTAAGGGGTTTTCCCGTGACTGACAGCGCTAATCAAAGCATTTGTCAGTTGCGTCTTGTTCCGTTTTCACAACAATTCAGTCTTTTCAATACGGCACACTCATTAAAACAGTCTTTGCTGCCATCTAATGGTGTAATAATATAACTTCTGTTGCTGTTCACGGTCAGGGAATATTTTTTTTTCCAGGGTAGGGAAGGCTTTTAGTGATTTTACTTCATGAAAGTTGCATTGATACGTATTTTTGGCTGTAATATTTGTATTGTGTGGTAACGTTTTTATAAAAGCAATAAGGTACTTGAGGCTAGTGCTGTATCGTGAATAAGTCACGGCTGAAGGGGTTACTCCGCTTCGCATCATGCCTAACAACACCCTTCAGCAGTGACTTATTCACAATACAGCACTAGCCTATAAATTGCTTATCACCCACCAGACCAAAAAAAAAAAAAAACATAAGTCTGATCTCTCTAATTTACTGATTTAAGACATAACTCATGTCTGTAGTCACTTGTTCTGAACTGTCCCAAAAGTTTAATACTTAGGGTAGGGGTGTGTTTCATTTTTGAAGTCAAAAAAGTTCCTCTTCACAGCTGTAAGATTTCAGCTGTCACATCTGATATGGTTAAACTTATGAAATTTGTAAAACAAAAAGGCCGAGGAGAGACTTGAAGTTCTGACAGGTCTCAGGAGGGAGCATATGGTGTGCGGTGATTAAGACGATGAGGAGAGATTTGGGGCCTTTTGTCACAGTGACACAGATGAAGATCTAGACCCAAATAAAGATCTTATATTAGTAATTCATACAGATACTCTGTGATATGCTTTAGAGACAGACATTCCTGAGCCTAAGGGCAAAAAGGAAGACACCAGGCTGATGAAACACTAATGAAATATTATGTCAAGCTGTCTGTGACCCAGGTGAAGTTTGGAGTCCTTCATGAATATAGGAAGTTTTCAGTTTTAATTTGTGAATTATCATAGCAGTGCTGCGTAGGCCTCATACAGAGTGGCAGGGCTGCAAAATGTGGGCATAATTAACTAGGATATACCAAAATCATGCTGGGGTTTTAAGCAACCAAATTTGCGTGTAGCGTAGAAAACAATAATGTGTTTTGACCATATGGTCAGGTGTTTACACTGCTGGGTATGGACGAACGAGGAGGTGTCAGGTTTTTTTTTTTTTTTTTTTTGAATATTAATGCTAATGCTGTATTAGATGGAAAACAATAATGCAATGCAATAGTCTGCCAGCATTTCCAAGAGCAAATGGCTCTCAGCCCTCATTATATGAGTTATTGCAGTTATTCTGCTGCTTCTCCTGGCAGCATTTAGGAACAATATGTATAATTGCCGCAGTATAGCAAATACAACTCTACCCAAAGCAAGGAGGTCATTCAACTCAAGATAACATGCATAATGTAGCAGATGGAACAGAAACATGCAATACCTCACATTCTTTTTAGTCACATTTTCAGAAATTTGCTTAACAAATGTAAAAACATTTGTATGAATCCCAGCTTCAGAATTTTTTTTATTTTATTTTATTTTATTTTATTTTATTTTATTTTATTTTATTTTATTTTATTTTATTTTATTTTATTTTATTTTATTTTATTTTATTTTATTTTATTATTTTAAAATAGCTCAGACAATTTGGATTTCTTAGGTAATAACTGCATTTATTGTTCTTTTATTATACACTGTAAAAAAATATTTTCATGATTTGTTATCATAACATTTTTTTATTTTGTAAAATCAACTTAGATAATGCAGTTCAGCTAACATAATATTTTGAGTTTCTGTTGATTAAACCAAACGCCTTCAGTGTAATAACTCATTTTTTTTTTTATTTCAATGAACTCGAAATTTTAAGGCAATCAGGTAACTTACTTTTTTTTTTTTTTTTTTTAAGTTAAACCAACAATTCTTTTTTACAATGTACTTTGGAGAGACTTTTTTTTTTTTTTTTTTTTTTTTACCTCAAAGCATCTGATTTGTTTTCCCTCAATAAATGGCCGCTGCCAGGGTCACTTTTCGTGCCGTTGTGTCTCTCTAATCAAAATGCCATTTCATTTATGTGCCGTCAACATTCTGATTACTCTGGGCCCTGAGGAAGCACTGGAAACAATTTAATTTGGTAACGTTTTATATCTTATTTCATAACCTTGACGTTTGTTTTGATTGCCCAAGATTGTCTGGAACGACCCTTCTCGAATCAATGTACATGGAATGATGTGATTAGAATTTAAAGGCACAGTAGAATTTTCTAGAATGCTTCAAAATGACAACAGCGCTACTCTTGTAAAGTGTCATTTCCTCATTCTCTCTTCTAACCTTTGTACAACCTCTGCGCAATAATGTGTAACCATTCGGCACATTTCAATGAGACCTTTGGCACTATGGTTGTATAACTGATATGATGACACAGAAGCAGGCTTATATTTTCAAGTGAAAATATTGCCCTCAGAGGCAGAGGAATCAGACAGTGTACAGATTCTTTTGGGGATCCTCACGCCCCATTTGATTTCACCCTCGGGTTTCTCTCTCTCTCTCTCTTGTCATCTCTTCTTCAATGCTGTAATTAAGTGAAAATTTATGTGCGATTTTTCCGTCTGACGATCAGGGATAATCACGGCATATTACAGCACAGCCTGCTGAGATGGGTAAGCAAACAGTGCGCAACAGAAAGACTGTGTTTGTCTCTTTTAATCTGAGCAATTGTTGCATTAGACTACGGTTATGTGTTTAGGAATTACAATTAATATTTATTTTATTTATTTAGGCGTGTGTATGAGTTTAATATTGATCGCACAGTTGAATGGCTCTTAAGGTTATTTAATATGCTAGGGGCAAGGCATGTTCATTTTATACAGGGCAAATCACAACCATATTTTCTTGTGTATTGTTTCTTATTTTCTTCTCAAAGTTCAGTCTGCCTTGACTTTTACTCATTTCTGTGGGTGTCTGAGGCTTTTGTAGCCCATGTTTCAGATTAGTAGCTCCATTCATCAGAAGGAAAGCCATGAAAGTCCTGTCTCTGAGCCGTCGGCATATCACAGTGACACTGTGTCTCAGATGAACTTGATTCTGGGCTGAGAAATAGCTAAAGCTTTATGCTTTATGTCTGGCTAATTTATCAGTGCATGTCTGAATCTCCAGTTTGAAGAGAGCGACTGAATCTCTTGGCAATTTACTTCATGAACCGATTTACTTCACGGTTCATCCTCACAGAGAAGCCGCTGTGGATGGGTTTTACTGATAAGATCTTTATCGATTGACCAGTGAGCTGCTTTTAGTGTGTGGGGTTTGTAAGATACGGTATGAATGTTGAAGGGGGGACAATGTGGTTGTTTGGAGAGGAGCGAATACTAGATGAAAACATGGCTTTGTTGTGTTTGTGTGGATAAGTGTTGTAACACGAATTAGGCTGAAGATAACCTGGAACAGTCTAGAATACCTCCACAATCTAGGTCACTCACCCTCTCTCACGCAAACACACACACACACACACACACGATCCCTAGAGCTGTCCATGACCATAATTGAGATGCCCTCTGGGTATTTGTTCATAACACACAATCACACAGATAAAGAGAGCCAGAAAACGAGAACATACTATGCTTACTACCTAGAAAGCATGTTTAGACATCATACACACTCCAAACATGAAGACAATTCCAAAACGTAGGTGCATTCTAAAAGACCTTTTGTCAATATTCCAAGGCAGTATTGCATGTGTTCTTTCAGGAGAAAGCAATCTCAGAGTGCACTGCAACAAGCTCTGTGAAAATTAAAAACATTCAAGATGGCAGATTATAAATCAGCCAAGGCTCATTAGAAAACAGGCTTATTCTGCACAATACCGTGTTGTTTCGTGACGCTTTCAAAATGAAATGTCCAGTGAGTGGCGCTAAAATGGTTGGGGCAGTCGTAGCCTTATAGTTAGAGAGTCTGATGGCATTCATGCCATTTCAGCTTGATTCTGTAAGTTTTTGAGCTCTTTACCATGACTTGTGTTTCACAGGACTCGTACCAGATCGCTCCACATCACAAGTGCAGTGTTGTACTAGGTGAGCTACCAAGCAAGTCAGAAAACCCATGCATATGGAGCTGGTCATGTGATGCAAAGGTCAAAATGTTTGTTTAACTAATCATGCACTATGTTAAAAGTGTTTTGAAAGGAACTGTATGAAAATAATTATTCATTGATAATCTGACCTGTATTCATGAGTTGTGTGAAAAGGAATAAAAGTTGTTGGTGTTTTAATTCCACTGGATGGAAACATCAAGATACACATCAAATGCACATCGAATTTTGCAATTGACCCCTAAAATGGCTGACTCCTTGATCAGTGCCAGACTACTGAATTAGGGAGCTGATTGAGACGCACCCATAGCTACTGATGTATTAGTAGGCATATCCTTTCTGATTTGACTGTAGCCTCACCCCAGAGATGCTGTTATTCCAACCCTGTTAAAATTCAACTCATATTGCTTTTATACACTTGTGTGTTCATTTGATTTTGCAAGGCACAGTCAAAGAAAGAGTGTGTGTGTGTGCAAGTTAGGTCAAAAGTGCATATCTGCATATGGTGTATATCATCAGAAAGAGCTTGACTACTGCTACGTACCTCTGAATACAGAACATAAAGAATATCTGAAAGCAATTTCCATCCATATCCACCCACTACTGCACAGAGTAGGTGAATGTGTCATATAAACAGAAAAAAACCTTTGGCTTTCTTCATGAATGTATCCTTCAACCTGCAGTTGCAGCAACTTTTTTGAATGTTTATTTAATTTATTTATTCTGATACTACTTATTCTGATAATTTATTTATTAATTCTTTAATTTGTTTATTCTGATTGCCCTAGATACAGTACAGTCCAAAAGTTTGGAACCACTAAGATTTTTAATGTTTTTAAAAGAAGTTTCGTCTGCTCACCAAGGCTACATTTATTTAATTAAAAATACAGTAAAAAACAGTAATATTGTGAAATATTATTTCAATTTAAAATAACTGTTTCCTATTTGAATATATTTCACAAAGTAATTTATTCCTGTGATGGCAAAGCTAAATTTTCAGCATCATTACTCCAGTCTTCAGTGTCACATGATCCTTCAGAAATCATTCTAATATCTGATATTATTTGATGAATAGAAAGTTCAAAAGAACAGTGTTTATCTGAAATCTAATCTTTTGTAACATTATAAATGTCTTTACTGCCACTTTTGATTGATTTAATGCATCCTTGCTGAATAAAAGTATTCATTTCTTTAATTTCTTTTCAAAAAAAAAAATAAATAAAATTCTTACTGACCCCAAACTTTTGAACGGTAGTGTATAATGCTACAGAAGCTTTGTATTTCAGATAAATGCTGTTCTTTTGAACTTTCTATTCATCAAGGAATCCTGAAAAAAAAGTACACAACTGTTTTCAACATTGAAAATAATCATAAATGTTTATTGAGCAGCAAATCAGCATATTAGAATGATTTCTGAAGGATCATGTGACACTGAAGACTGGAGTAACGATGCTGAAAATTCAGCTTTGCATCACAGGAATAAATTACTTTGTCAAATATATTTAAATAGTACACAGTTATTTTAAATTGTAATAATATTTCACAATATTACTGTTTTTTACTGTATTTTTAATTAAATAAATGTAGCCTTGGTGAGCAGACGAAACTTCTTTTAAAAACATTGAAAATCTTAGTGGTTCCAATCTTTTGGACTGTACTGTATATTGGCTTGTTGATAAATACACACTTTCACTTTAGCATCAACACTGTCTTTTATTTAATTTCAAATAAAACTTTTTAGTATTGGCAATAAACGTTTTCTGTGAACAATCCAGTGTTATTTTAGTATTATCTATATACAATTACAATTTGTAATACAATTTCAGTTTGCTTTTATTTTTATATTCTCATTTTTCATGTTAATTTTTCTTTAAATTTTAGTAATTTTGTTATATCCTTTTTTCATTTTTATTAGTTTTTTTATTATTATTTCTACTTAGTTTTATTTTAAGTTTTTTATTTTATTTTATTTTATTTTATTATTTTATTTTATAGCTCCTGAAATTTGGATTTCTAAAAAGGATAGTTCACCCCCCTCTTCATTGTTCCGCCTCCAAAACAAACTCTCCTGCTCCGAGTTGGTCTCGAACCCCGGCCCGTTTTTGTTAGCTTGCCAACAGCACAGCAGCTCCAGACTATCATGACACTCAAACCAAGTTTTACTCACATGTCAAGTGGTATGAAAGTAGCCTCCACATCTGTTTTCAGGCCTTCCCGCTTAGCTCTCTCCAGTGCTGGAAAGCTTTTCTAATATAAGCTCGGGTCCTAAAGATCTTGCCCAGTCATAACCCTTCATTCCAGTGATATTCTTTTGAGCTCTTTTGTATTGTGTCTCATCATCTCTCTTTCTGCAGTTTTTTTAACTTACTCTGTTATTCTGTCTCCTCGACCGTTATAGCTACGCCCCCTAATGCTGATTGATACACATTTGTTGTTGGTGTTGGCCTGACTAACTTCCAAACAGTGCTTTTCAAAATGTACTTACCCCACCTTTAACCTTTAAATCTAAATTTAAGAGGTCACTGTAATTTGGAATGAATTTTGACAAATTATGTTTTATTTTTTATTTAATATTTTTGGCAGTCATTCTCTGGCAGGTATGAAAGGCATTTAGAAATCAGCATTGAAAAACATGTTGAGTTGCCTGTTGCTGTCTTTGATTGTACAGCTTCCAGATCAGGCATCATTTTCGAACCCATTCAGCTCTCTGACAGATTAAACAAATCCACTGCTTTTCATAATGAAATGATCCTCTGCTCTCCACTCTGTGTTCTCTCATTTGCCCAGTTCTCTGATATGTTTTAATAAACTTCACTGTCATTTACAAAGCTGTCTGGCTGATACGTTCAAGTCAGTGTGTTTGTGTGTGTATGTGCGCCCCTGTGGACATGCTTGATGCAGCTGTGTATGCGTGTGATGCATTTATTTGGTGGCAGCCTAATCAGATAGCAGTAATTGTGTTTACCCTGCTAAGGGAACATGTGCGCAGTAATTGGTGCCTTGATTAGATCCGCCGTGGCTGTGAGGCTGCTATGCAATCTCCTATTAAAAACACATTGCATTCAAACTAGGATGTGCAGGCTGTGGCTGAACAATGTTTGGTGTTCAGAAACTCTGCCTTCTCAGTGACAGTGACGTAACACGGAGGGGGGAGGTTAGGAAGGATTTGTCCTAAATGTCACAAGAACCAACAATATGAGTAAAATGAAGAAAAGTCCTTGAAACATTGTGTTGTTGCTGGATGTCTGTAGCACATGTTGTTTTATAGATAGATAGATAGATAGATTCATTACATTCAGAGATAGTCAAAATGTGAAATCTCGCTAAATGTATAGGCAACCAAACAGGTGTCGCAATTTACCATCTACTACAGATTTTCAATTAAACAATCAACATAAAAATGAGTTTTGATCTCAATCTTATTGCAGTGTATTTTAATGGCAATAACTTTGGCAATCAATTTTATGGGTTAAATCATGCAGAAATAGCTCTTTAAGGTAACAATTACAGGTCACCGTACAGTGAATAGTCATTCTGTTAAACAAAATGCTTTTGGTCCCCTGTTAGATGGTAAAGTGCGACATCAGTTTGGTCGCTTTGCCATTTCTTAATTTCTATTCATTTTAACCTCCAAAATGTTTTTAAAGTGTATTTTTAAGGCAAGAACTGGTGTTTTAGTGTTATTATGAACATTGCCGCTACATTCAGAGATGGTCAGAATGTGAAATGTAACATTGCTAAATGTAAAGGCAACCAAACAGGTGTCGCACTTTATCATCTAGCAGGGAACCAGTGTCCTTTTGTTTAGAGAAATCTCTTCTGCTCACCAAGGCTGCATTTATTTGATTAAACATTCATTAAAACAGTAATATTATAAAATATTGTTACAATTTAAAATAACTGTTTTCTGTTTTAATATATTTTAAAATGTCATTTATTCCTCTGATGGCAAAGCTGAAATTTCAGCATAGTCTTCAGTGTCACATGATCCTTCAGAAATCATTCTAATATGATGATTTGATGCTCAATAATCATTTCTTCTTATTATCAAACAGTTGTGCTGCTTAATATTTTTGTGGAAATTTTAATATATATATTTTTATACACAATGTGTTTTAAAGTTTCCATGTGTTATTAAATTCCATTTCTATTTTATGCATCTTATGTGTATGTTGTGTAATGGAGATTTGAAGGAAATCTGTGCGTCTTTGAAGAATGTGAGGATCTTTCCGTCTCACAGTATGGGTTCTGCTCCACTCTATTTGTGAAACTAATTGCCTTGTAATTAAAATGATGGTGAGATGTGGAGAAGAATAAGTCTGCTCATGTTTATCTCTTCTTCTGTCTTTCTGCCTTCTTTCTCTTTCTCTCTGTCTTGTCGTTTTTCCTTCTGGGTTCTGAGGGACAGTTGATGCGAAGGGTAAAGATATCGGCCCAGTGAGAGTGTGTGTGTGTGTGTGTGTGTGTGTGTGTATGACGCAGACAGCAGCAGTTGGCTGTGAGTGTAATTAAATGTGAAGGTGGAAGAGAGAGGAGTGAATTGCAGATTCATTTATCTTCTGCCAGTCAGACAGATAGAGAGAGAGCATGTGAGGATGGCTGGCAGTTAGTCATGCAGCACTGGACTGGAATATGAGTGATGGAGTTTGCTGATTGAACTTCAGAGGGGGGTAAGAGAGAAGGAAATGCATGGGTACAGTGTCGTGTAGTAGTATGGAGTTTCTGCTCATGCTGGAACACAGTTGGCAGCAGAGGTGGGGCTGGTTATGTTATCTTCATAACCACTCCTCTGGATAACCATGTGTTTGTGTCAAGCCAGATGAGAAGACCAGCTTTTGGTCTGCTGGTTTAAGCTGGTCTCCCACCCTGGTCAGTTTGCTGGCTGGTATTAGAGGAGGACAATTTAGCTTGGTTGCCCAGCTAAACCAGCTGAAAGCCAGCCTGGGCAGGCTGAGAGACCACCTTAAACCAGTCGAGACCAGCAAACCAGCTTAGTTTAAGTGTTAAGTTTTTTATTTTATTTTATTTTTATAAGCATGGGGCTTAAAAAGCAGTATGGGTAGAGTGGGGTAAGATGAGCCATTTTTAATTATGTGGACCTCAAGATAAGTACAATAAAAGTATCTAAAGTAAATGATCAGAATACATCTATGACAATGGGTTCTAAAAACATGGCTTCTTAAAAATGTTTCTGTGGCTCAATTTACCCCAGGTTAGGTTCCAAATCAGTGGGTAAGTTGCAACATCTGACAATCTAACTGAATCTGAATCAAACCTGTGTGAAATTGTAAAGATAATTGACCTCTTTTAAAAACTTTTACACATAATCATATTTCTTAAAGCTAACTTAACATGAAACAAACCAAATGAAGTTGAAACTTCCACATCTTTGTTTGCATTTCTGACAAAATATGTTGAACACCAAAGTTGTAACCTTCCCCAAAATAGAGAGTAAATAGAGAGTTTATTGAGTAAAACTAAATTAGAATGAATGAATAAATGTCATTGAAAATAATAAACATTTTAAACAGTAGGGGGAGAGATGAGCCCCTTTTTACTTATGTGGTCCTCAAGATGAGGGAAAATTAGGGAGAAGTACAATGAAAGTATCTAAAGTAATTTCAGGATGTTTCCTATCATTTTAAATGATCCAAATACATCTATGACAAAGGGTTCTAAAAACATGGCTAAAAAAGAGTTCCTGTGGCTCAATTTACCCCACAGCATTTGGCTCACTTTGCCCCATAGCTGCCATTTTGGACAAAACTAGCTACAATACCTTACTAATTCAGGGTAATATTTAATGATTTGCTTTTTTTATACTTTGCTAAATCACCAATATGTATTATAAATATTTTTAGACCTGGACAAATTTGCTTTGATATGATCCATTATATCTGTTATGCTAAAATGTTACTTTGACAAGTTACCTTGACAAGTTTTTAAATAAACGGGTGCCTTCCACTCCTGCCATGTACTTCAGATTTTCACAGTCTGGCCGAAATAATGGGTGGTTCCAAAATATATGGTCACATGACAATAAAGGTGTACGGTTGCCAACTTACCCACTGGCTCATCTTAACCCACTCTTTCCCAACATGCCGTACAGTGTTGGGTCTCTGGATACTGATACCTAACAAAATACCACAATATTACTTCATTAGTTCCACAGTTTATATCGATCCAACATTAGATCCTTTGCGGAAAAGACCAGCATGAGTTTCACACTGTTCCATGGTGAGGTTTGGTGCTGGTCTAGCTAATGGACCAACACAGTCATGAACTTCACATCAAGATATGTGCTCTTTACTGGTACATTGTGGAATATGACCATTGTTCCTCCTGTGCACCTCACAGTGAGTCAAGCCCAGCACACTCGCACCACTGTGTTCCCTTGAGAGATGTGTTTATGAGTGGACCTCAGGACACGCCACACTCCGGTCAGCATGTCAGATCACCGGTGTGATTAGCTGCACTGAGAGTGATGTTAGAGGACATAAGAAGGCTAAAGGAAAGCGAGCAGGGGATAAATGCTCTGACACAAACATATTCACACCCACAAACTTTGAAAGTTTTGCTCTGCTGACTCATAAGTAGTGGCCATTCTTCACCCCATCTGCTGCTATCTGTCCTTCTCAAGACAGGAAAGGTGGGCACTTCTTTCTCCGTTCTTTCCACCCACCTGTTTTCATCCTCTGTTCACCTCCTCTATCACTATTTATTTTGCTCATTTCAGACAGGATCTGGTCGATGAGTATGATTTTGGCAAGTTGATTTTGGCTAGTAGGTGAACCCTGGATCAACATCCTTTTTGGCATTTATGCTCACAAAGTCTATTGCAAATAGTCCTAACCAGGCTGGACACAATGAAGCGTAAAGCCATAAATCACATATTTTCTCTCTTAGTCTTCAAATTTTTTCTCCTAACCAGCCAAGACAAATGATGCAAGACATGTTGCTTTTTTTTCACATCACACTCGACATCATTTTACAGGGCTCAACAGTTTTTACCTGTTCTGCCAAAGTTTTACTAGCCCCACCACTAAACAATTTGTTTAGTACTAAATTTGAATGTTTTTTTTTTTTGTAAATATTTTTTTTTTTTCCTTTACATTTTTAATTTAAATTTTCAACACAAAAATATTATTTTATATGAATTTATATTATATTAATGTGATATTGTACAGTTTGGAGTCAGTCGTATTATTTTAAATAATATTTTTAATCAACAAGTATTCCTTAAAATGATCAAAGTTCATATTAAAGATTATTAATTATATTGTTACAAAAAAAAAATCAATTTTAAATAAATTCTGTTCTTTTGAACTATCTATTCATCAAAGAATCCTGAAAAAAAGTATCCATAGAAATATTAAGCTGCACAACTGTTTTCAACATCATTCTGCAACAGTAAAATAGAATAAATCACAGAAACCCAAACGTTTATGTTTGCAAGACATAAAATGGATGTACAAGATCAACAAATGTAACATCAGATATTTCTGATTGGCTGCAGTTTTGTCAGTGAGATTAGAAAATGACTGTACTGTACTCTACTCTTGTATCAATTAAACAATCTATCACTCTTCTCTACAGTCCTGTCAATCGTTCCATAACCACATTCCGCATGGTAGCACTACTCTTTCTAATCGGCATCCCCAGAGACATCTCAACTTGTCTCCCTTTCATGGTTCCAGCCTGAAGCTGTAGCAGTGTCTCCTTGTTAGGCACCTCATATTGATTGCCTACACTTCCCACAAAGCAATTTATTCAGTAGCATCTCTTAGGGCAATGTCTGTGTTAAGAGTGTTATCTGAAGGCTGTTATCAGAGGCGGTCTGAGCTCCATTCAGTGTCATATGGAGATGTCGAATGTTAATTGTGGGGTCAGGAGTTAATTGGCAAGTGTAGGACTGTGTCTTAGGACTGCGTTGTTTTTGTCTGCCTGCAGATATGGTCAGAATAATGAAGTGAGTGTTCTGTCCAAAGACGGTTACCTGAAAGCTAGCCGTTAGGATTCCCATTCTTCTCAAAGGGTCTAACGGACTAAAAATAGTGAAGTTTAAACTCAAAATGTTTGGTTTGTTTGGATTAAGGTCTTTCACAATTGATTTGAGCCCTAAAGCTGGCATCATGCCACACAACAACTGGGTAATTACATATGTAACCCCTCCAGTCCTACTCGAACCGGCTTTTCTGGCATGGGATGCAAGTGCACTAGCAAGGACGCTAAAGACCACAGTCGATAGCATCAGTTGCTAGTACACTTCTTAAGATCAGTGGAGTGACGTTTACCTACACAGCTTTCACTAGAGGGCCTCTGTTACACTCAGCCACCTAAACCTCACTCCCATACGGGTCACGGCACCAATGTAAAAGGTCCTACTCAACCCACTCTGACCCCTAACAAGGATGCTAAAGACTGCAGTCGCCAGTGTCACTCGCTAGTGCACCAGTTGAGTCCAGGGGAGTGAGGTTTACTCTCACAGCTCTTAATAGCTGGACTCCATTACACTCAACCCCTAAACCTCACTCCCATCCGGGTCACGGCACTAATGTAACAGGTTCTACTTGACCCGCTCCGACCCCTAACAAGGACGCTAATTCTACCATAAAGACTCAGAAGGCAGGTGAATGTTTACATGTTATTCATTCCATACAGTATAAACAGATGGTAGTGAGCTACAATGTTTCGTGTTTAGTTGTAGGGAAAAGTTCTTTGGCATAGGCCCAGTCCTTCGTTCGAATCCTGGGGATACAGATTTGGCTGATTCTGCCTGAAGATGAAGGCAGGGGCGGAGCCTACCCCCGATGGATGGACAGGGTGGTGGGGAGGATGGAGGGGAATGTCAGCCTCTGCAAACGTGAAACAGAGAATTCAGTGCACATTTATATCAGGTGTCAAGCAGCCAGACTTACTACAAAGGATGACGTGACATTAAGTCTTCCTGGTAGAACTTGCGCTGGCGCTTTCATAGACCGCAGTCTCTAGCGTCAGTCGCTAGTGCGCCAATTGAGGCCAGGGGAGTGAGGTTTACTCTCACAGCTCTTACTAGCTGGCCTCCGTTACACTCACCCCCCCAAACCTCACTCCCATCTGGGTCACGGTACCACTGTAACCCCTCCAGTCCTACTCACGCTGCTCAGAGCTGGACTCAAACCGGCGTTTCCTGCATGGGAGGCAGGCGACACTAACAAGGACTCTAAAGATCACACTCTCTAGCGTCAGTCGCTAGTGTGCCTCTTGAAATCAGGGGATTGAGGTTTACCTGCACAGCTCTCACTGGCTGGCCTCTGTTGATCATACAGTCAAGAGAATCCAATGGCCGTAATCTCTGTGTCTGTTTGTGAGTGGGCTTGCAGACAGATAGGACAAAGGTCAGGTCATGGCCTGTCTAACATCCCAGAGAAAACACACACATATGCACACAAGGTCAAGATGGTTTATTCATTGGTTTTGACAGATGCACGTATTTAACTTCATCCACCACTAGTTTGCAAAATCAGTGTACTTTCTGAATATGATCAGTTTCAGATTTAAAAAAGGGTGTATTGGCTGGATTCATTTGAATAAATCCTAAAAATGTAAATTCTGACATAATTTGCACACCTTAATGTTGTTTGGGTTGTGACACTTCAAAATGGACACCCAAAAACCTTAAGCAACTATATTGTTTGTTATATATCCTTCATAGTTTATTGATTGGCATTTTAATTCATTTTAATTTATCGGTTGATGTTGGATATTTAATTGTGCATGCTCTTTTCTGTTATTCTTACATTTATTTTAATGTTAATAGTAGACATTTTCGATTCTCAGCCATAATATGAAAATATGTGTTGGCTCTGGCTATAATAATAATTGGATAAATTCTCTGCATAGGGCTATCACTAATGGGGTGAATGGCGGGACAAATTCTTGGGGCCCACAGGTCCAGGGGAGACTAGTGAAGGCACTAATTCTGCCTAACATCAAATTTTGAGTTCCACTAAAGAAAGAAAGCCATATGGGTTTGGAACAACATGGTGCAGAGTAAATTAGTAAATTAAGGAACCATCCTTTTAGCAGGTTTCTATTAGTGCCTTGAGCTTACAGTAGATTTGTGTGTGTGCATGTGTGTGACTCTTGGCAGAGGTTAATGTGCTAACACACTGGCCATGTGGTTTGAGAGATGAGTTGGCAGTGAGTAGAAGCAGTGCGACAGGGAAGACTATGACAATACAGCGAGAGGACAGAAATGAAGCATTCACTTTGACCTGAGCATCTGCCGCTTTCACTGGAAGAGACTGGCAGGCTGACAATAGAGTTCACTGTGAAGGCAGTTGTGTAGAAAGGACTTAAAAGTTCTCTTCTTATAACCTCAAAATGAAACATTTGAAGGTGAAAACATGACATATCAATGACTGACATATCTTAACACCTATTTGGAGAATGTGTGCAATGACAAACTGACAACATTTCATTCAGGAAACTTTCTAAACATTGTCTTGCAGAATAAAAGCTGGTGATGGACACATTCGTAGTAGAGTAGTTGCTACTGTGGAATTTAATATGAAAGTATAATATGTTATCTTATATGCTATTTTCACTGTGTATTTATTTAGTGTGTTTTAGGCATCTTTACCAAAAAAATTATCTAGCCTTTATGTTTATACTTGTGAGAAACATGAACAAAACTGTTTCTCAAAACATGAGTGCCACAGCTTAATGTGGCATCTGTGCTAACAGCTAAGCTATAGCTCTGACTAGTCTGTACATTCATATTTATGCAAAACAGGAACAAAACTGTTTCTCAAAACATGAGCACCACAGCTTAATGTGGCATATGTGCTAACCGCTACGCTATAGCTCTGACTAGCCTGTATATTCATATTTTCATAGATTTCGGAGAGTGTTGTTTATTGCCTCAGCTTGCTTGGTTGCACAATATAATGAGACTTAAGTGATGTAACATTTTTTTCATGCTACATTTAATCGTTAGGAAAAAATAGCTTGTTACTGGAAAAGCTATATTATTTTGAAAACAGCTTAGCTACTGAAAAATGTAGTTATGTTTGCATGGTTGCTAATGTTGCTAAGTTACTTCCCGGCTTTGTAATCATCCAACACCAAGGTATTGCTATCTGAATCAATCATTTTACTATGTTACGCCACTTTTTTTTTTTTTGTTAGCAGTGACTAGGAGCTTGTCTTTATGCTCTGACCCTTTCTGTCCATTGGACATGAGTGCGTCCCTCATTAACAACTTGCCCTTAGCCCTCTGTCCAGCACAGCCACATCAGAATCGCTAAAGTATGTAAGGTGCTCCACCTGTCGTCATTGTTATTCTAACTTTATGCTTAGTGCTGACCGGCCCAGAAAAGGTCATTCTCAATATAATGGGAGTCATTTCCAGTTGTCAGGGGAGTTAGCCTCTATAGACCTCTGGACACAGTTGTCCTCTTCTACGTGCTGATGCTAGATATTGTCCCTGTAAATACCAGCTTAGCCAGTCTGGAAGATTAGCTATACCAAGTAAAAGCAGCGAAAGACCATTTTATCATTTTAAGGTAGTTTTTATTCCTCCAGAAAGTTAAAGTGAGATCTTGCATTAAAGGTGCCACGAATTGAAAATTGAATTTACCTCGGCATAGTTGAATAACAAGAGTTCAGTACATGGAAATGACATACAGTGAGTCTCAAACTCCATTGCTTCCTCCTTCTTATATAAATCTCATTTGTTTAAAAGACCTCAGAAGAACAGGCGAATCTCAACATAACACCGACTGTTACGTAACAGTCAGGATCATTAATATGTACGCCCCCGATATTTGCATATGCCAGCCCATGATCGAGGCATTAGACAAGGGCAGCCAGTATTAACGTCTGGATCTGTGCACAGCTGAATCATCAGACTAGGTAAGCAAGCAAGGACAACAGTGAAAAATGGCAGATGGAGCAATAATAACTGACATGATTACATGATATTTTTAGTGATATTTGTAAACTGTCTTTCTAAATGTTTCGTTAGCATGTTGCTAATGTACTGTTAAATGTGGTTAAAGTTACCATTGTTTCTTACTGTATTCACGAAGACAAGAGCCGTCGCTATTTTCAATTTTAAACACTTGCAGTCTGTATAATGCATAAACACAACTTCATTCTTTATAAATCTCTCCAACAGTGTGTAATGTTAGCTTTAGCCACGGAGCACCATCAAACTCATTCAGAATCAAATGTAAACATCCAAATAAATACCATACTTATGCGATTAGACATGTTGCATGACGAAAACTTTGTAAAGATCCATTTTGAGGGTTATATTAGCTGCGTAAACTTTGTTTATGCATTGTTTAAAGCAAGCGCGAGCTCCGTGGGCAGGGAGCGTGAGCATTTAAAGGGGCCGCAGCCTAAATTGGCTCATATTTAATGATGCCCCAAAATAGGCAGTTAAAAAAAAATTAATAAAAAAAAATCTATGGGGTATTTTGAGCTGAAACTTCACAGACACATTCAGGGGACACCTTAGACTTATATTACATCTTTTGAAAAGACGTTCTACGGCACCTTTACATATGTAAAAAGTATGTTATTTGAAAAAATCTGACTTTGGAACGACTTGTAGAGCATTTAAATGATAACATGTTTTGCTTCTTTAAGCCTGGAATATGAAAATTATTGTTTGGTTCTCTTTGTTCTTTTTTTGTCTGGACCAAAAAAGAAAATGATAAATTAAGTCCTGTTTCATTTAGCATTCACACAGTCATTTTTAACACAGAACCTAAAGACACTTTTATAAACCTATATTTCAGTCGAACCGCACCAGAGTTCATCTGGAAGTGGACCGAGACCCACCTTTTAAGGGGTCTGCTTATTTGGTTCGCACCAGGGTCCAGACGGCAGTGTTCACACTAATCTTAATTTTGTCAGCTATTTTTTTAATTTAGTCTTAGTCCTGTGTCAAATGTACTTTTCAGTTTTAGTCATATTCAGTCAACCTTGTACTGTTTAAACCACGTTTCCACTGAAATTACCCAGAGCAGTTTGTCTCAGGAACTTTCCCCCCCAGACCTGTTGCTGTCTTCGTTTCCATCGCATTCTAATGTATTGTGAAGTTTAGGCAAATTAGTCTGGTGACGCAGGACTGCGCGCGAATTTCCAGGTCCCGCTGGATTTCATCCTCTGCATATAAGCTTAATAAAGCCTGAACCTCATCACATTTTTTTTGTCGTAGTTTTCGTTAACAAAATGAACACTAGTTCACACACATTCATAGGAATCACACTAACAGAGCAATCGCACGAGAGTTTCTTTGAATCGAATCAAACCTGCCAAGTGTAAACCCTTAGTGTATTTTTCTGTAACCATTTACAAAGCTGAGTAGTGTATTCCAGCCTTTAATATGTCTGTAAATTTTGTCATTGCACCTAAATATTTTTCTAAGTCATCAAATCTTTAACTTGAACAACTATTTTATGCTTTAAACAACTCTACATCCCACTTCAACTTTCCACAGTAACGAATTCCAGACCGGTGCATCGATTCGGCCCATCAGGTAACATTTAAGTCGCTTTGTTGTCAATAAAAGCTGGGAGCTCTTATTTTTGCAGGCTGAATGCACAGTGAACATCTATTTAGGCCTGGGACAAAAGGCCATTGACTTGTAGACAGCCTATGCACTGTGGGAAAAGGTCAGTGAGTGGGTGCTAGTCATACCTGGTAAACCTGAATAACCTGCCATTGATTTTGCTGCACACTGGATGACAAGCAAATCAAAGGCCCCCTAAAGTGCATTTCAGTGCTCACAGGTGCAGAGCAGCTGTCAAATACCTGCAGTTGCTGTACAGCAGGATAGACACCCTGCTAAGAGAGTCACATGTGCGATAGCTTTATCCGTGTTATTCTTCATGGTGTTGAGTCGTGTTGTCTGGGATGTCATTATGTGGCAAAACTCTTCTTAAAAGGATTTGCTTGCGCAAACATTCTTTCCTTATTTACTTTATTTCTTAGATATTTTAAAGAATGCATTGATTTTTAAGCTTGAATAATTGAAAGTAATCCTTTTGGACAGAAATAAAGTCAGTGTGGTTTGGAAGAACAATTTTTGGAATTTTTCCTTTCCTCTTTCTGTCTTTTGACAGAGTAAATAGTCTCAGAATAAAGAGTCTCAGAGTGTGTGAGCGAGTAAAAGAGACAGATAGAGAGAGAGATTGATGGCTATGTCTTGTGAATTCTGCATAGACAAACAGGATTGGAGTTTTACGGACGTGTACAGGGTCAGGAATAGACCATATGAGCAGAAGCTACACTGAAACATGGCTGCCGCAGGCTGAAGGAGTTCATGGATGCGAAGGAGCTTTACGCTCATTTCAATATCACTCTATCACAGAATGTGATGTGAGACGGTGAACTCTCTCAACCTACACAAGGTTCACAGGATACCCATTAAAATTGGACAGATTTGTAGAGTTGGTGATTTAAATCACACAAGTATACACTGGAATTTGACTTGGTCATGACTAAATAAATAAGAAACTAAATGACTATTGCACAAAAGTGTTAGAGTAGGTCAGTTACTGGTTAGCCTGTTCAAATCAGCCCCTGCAGGTAGATGCTGTAACTACAGAGTTATGGGTTCATTTAATGCCAATCATTGCATTTTCCACCTGAACACTAGAGGCAGTAGAACAGCAAGCACGTTTATTCCTTTTCATACAAATTATTGATTACAGGGGCAAATTGATCAATAAAGACTTATTTTCATGTGCTTCCTTGCACAATATTATATTATGACCTCAAAACACTTTTTTGCAATAGTGCATGATTTATAAATTAATACATTTTGATGTTTGCATCACATAATCAGCTCCATATGTTTAGCTTTTCTGACGTAATAAACTTGTTCTGTACAGCATTGCACTCGCGATGGGGAGTCCTGTGAAACACGAGTCACAATAAAAGAGCTCAAAGACTTGTAGAAGCAAGCTAAAATGGCATGGTTGCTGCAGCAAATTTGTTTTTATGTCATGTTTGCTTTTGTTAACACTTTTTAGGGATTGGTATAGGTGATAAATTATTTTGAAATGCGACAGAGCATTAACCTTTTAGCGTCACTCACCGAACATTTCAATTCAGAACTGCCGTGATATGTACAACAACCATAAACGTTGCCAAATTCTTCATCTAATTTGGATAAAACTATCCATCCATCCATCCATCCATCCATCCATCCATCCATCCATCCATCCATCCATCCATATCTGGTTACTTTGCCCTGTGAAATATTTGTTAAAAAGTTGTTTTCAGTACTTGCTGAGTCACAGTTAGTACCTGCAGGTCTTGCAGCTTGTGTGTCAGACATAATGTTTTTCAAAGTGACGAACAAGGACAAGATATGCAAATAAAACTGTAGAACAATCCAAGTTTCCCACAAACCACTCAAGGCAGCATCTTTACGAATCCCGATATTCCCTGTGGAACATAACTCCCACACGCACTCCCACAAAAGCATACATTCAACCTGTATGTGTATTCACACAGGCAAACACGCACAAATATACACACGCTCTAAAAGCGTCTTCATTCGTCTCCTGCTGATAAAAGAGTCACAAAGGTCTTTATGTGTCTGCCTGTGAAAACTGCATTCATGTTTTTTTCTGGTCAGATTTCAGTTCCCCGCCAACATATATCCTCATCTCCCCTTTTTGACTTTTTCCAACAAACTGCAGAACTTTTTAGTGGCAACTCTCTGGTAACTCAGCAGACTGACCTTCACACTTGGAAAGTGTCTCCCGCAGCCCCTTCACTGCTTAAACACTCTAATGAGTCATGTGTATCCTGTCAGGACTGAATGACCTCAGGTTAGACCTGCACCACGCTGATAGTCAGGAGGTCACGATGGCAGGACAGGAGAACTCTGCATCAGTACCTCCTTACATTACTGCTGCACTGCCCCCTGGTGACTCAATTCTCAGACTGTAAGTCAACATGGAAGGGCATTTGTAACACATTTCACTTCCGTAATGTGATACATAGTATATTTAGTGGGTAATAATATAGAGCAAGAGTCTGTGAAATTTGATTGGATTCGGAAATATAGGATGATATGTAAGGCATCATGTACTTCTATATATATAGGGAAACAAAGCCGCCATGATGCCAAACCCCCTCATGGAAAAAGAAAGCTGTCATGTTTACAACTGTGACAAAGAGCGCTTATCAGGATCAACTAAATGCGGGGTTTTCAAAAGTATGTGAAGTTCGCAGCACAAACTCTTTAAAACACATCCAAGAGTTTTACATACCGGTCTGTTGTTGTAGGGACATTAAATTTACATTTTTACGCCCCTAAACATGACGCATGACAAAACAAACTGTGATCGGTTGCTTTACATGTCAGTCAGACGGTCTCTTGGACAGTCTTTGGCCAATGAAAGCTGCAATGGAGTCCAGACCTTCTGCCGTCAGTCTGAAGGTCTAGCTACGGGATACTACGGAGAGTCGCAGAATTATATTAGTTATTATAAAACATTTCTGGGTATGTTGCACAATTCAACAGTGCAGATGATTCCATTTAAGTTTGCAGGAGGTGGAATATCCTGTTGTGTTGACGTGTCATATTATGGACATAAAATGGGTTGTATACTGTATTGACATGTTGACTTAGGTGGTATATTGAGCACCCCACTGAACTATCTCTTTTTCTGAAACTTGCCTAGTTATTGATTTAGTTAAAACTATAAATGATCCCTGACTTAATTTGTCTGATGCATGAAAAAAGAAAAAGAAAAAAAACTACTTAGACTTAACTGAGAGTTACCAGTTAAAGTGGGTCCATCACTACGGTAAAGATTACTGTCAGTCATGTCATAGATTAAGTAAGTCGAGAGATAATACATACGTTTCTCAGAGCAGAATTGATCCTTGTGTTCTGTTGACAGGCCTGTCTGACAACATGCTATTAAGGAGATTTAGCTTAGCGAAACACATGCTAGCAATGAGAAGACAAAACATGCTATTACCCAAAACAACACACTGCAGGTGTTCCTCAACCCACATCATTCAGCTGTGCTCTGAAGTGAAGTTTTATAAGATAAAAAAGACACTCTTTGGTATTATTTTGTGTGTAAGTCATTGCCTAATGATGTAGAACCCTGTTGTGATTTTACCTGCAGTAGTTGAGTAGTTCAGTAGTTAAAACAAAAATGAAATAAAAAAGAAACAAAAACAGATGCAACTGACATTTTTAAAGCAGATTGTGAAAGTTTTGTCCTTTCCAATAGTAGGTAATCACAAAAGCAGTCATGCAGGACCAGAATGATGCTAATCATTTTGGTTTGTACAGTATGTGAATGCTCCAAATGAACACAAATGTGAACAGAACCCCTTTAAAGTGAACTGAATCCAGTTTCAATAGTAGCTGAGACCCAGTTGTTAAGGATATAGTGATCAGGCTATCAATAATTGCTGGATACTCTTGTTTGGCTATAAATGCTAAAATAGCTTAGCATAGTTTAGCATTAAATGCAGCTTTAAGGGTAATATCCCTGCTAAAACTACTCTTAAACCAGTCTAAACTACTTTGCTGGTATTGCCTGGTCTCAAGCAGGTCTGGTTTGATGTTTTTAGAGAGGTTTAGAAACCAGTTGACAGACCGGCTAAACTGCTTGGCTATGCTTGAAGTTTAAGCCAGGTAAGACCGGCAAACTTATGTAGAGAAGATTGTGCTTTGCTGAACAGGAGCATTAGAACTAATCTGCATAATTTGTAATATACCAAGTTTGCCATGCAGGCCCATGTAAATAAATTAGTTTAGAATCTGTTTAGGCTGTTTAAAATGAAAAGAGCACATTTTCTACAAATGACTAGTTTATACTAATAAAAGTGCGCCTTAATGTTTATACTGTGGAAGCAAGGCTTCATTTATGCTATGCTTTGCAAATCAAATGTGAAAGATGAAGATGGAATTGTTACACTCTCTGTTCCTTTCTGTGCGTAAAACATGCACAGCAGCATTTTCCATCTGATAAATTGGCCTTTTTCTCCGATATGGCAGACAATTGAATGAAGGGGCTGGTTGTGTCGAGGCACATCTAATCTTCCTGCTATATGTGCTGCATCTCCCTCAGGCCTTGTTGGCTGTTATTAAAATGTGCTTTTCCATCAAGGCAGGACCCAAACGTACTTACAGTCTCAGTTCGTTCCAGTCTCACTCAAATAGCCCTTGCAAAGCAGCAGACTATTTCCCCTCACTGCACACCGGCAATCATCTTGTCTCCAAATGTGCATTTGAAGCCAGGATATAGGGGAAGAAGTGGGAAGGAATATGCTAGATTTATTGCTTTATTGTGACGGCATTATTGCCACTCGGCACTCGCTGTGTTTACCTGATGTTATTGTTTTGCTGTGATAAAGTAGCTTTTTATTTTCCCGTGGTTCAGTGTTTCATATAGTAAATGATGAGTACTGGGGGAGAGAGGCGTACCTGTGGGAGGGTGTTTAGTGCTGAGTTATAGGCCCTGTAACTCAACTATGGAGCCATTTTGTTTAGAGAAATTGATACATGGTCTTGGCTGCAGAGTGTCCAGTTTTTCTAAAATAACAGACGAGAGCTGCTACCAGTTAAAGCATTCGGTTCAAGCAGGAAGTTTAATGTCAGTTTGCTAATCGAATTTCATATAAACAGTTGAAGAACGCAAATCAAGAGTTTAAATAACTATACTCATATTATCTGTAGGAGGAACAGCAGGGTCAGGGAGACTGAAAGACTGAGGTATAAGGGACGACGTCTTATTGAATGACTGCTTCAATTGAAAGTGACAGCAGGGAGGGCGGATTTGGAGGGAACAGAAGACCAGGGTATTGTGGGAGCACAAGGGTCATGACTGCCACAGGCGATGCCTCAGGGTTGCCACGGTCATTGACAGATCACATGTTACTTACATGTCTTAGTCAGCTCCATGAACAGACATAGAGAAACACGTAGGCCTAGGTGTATATAAATGTGTGTTGCTTTAGAATTAATAATAACTAGTTGCCAGTTACAGTGTGTATGTACAGTAACACCCACTTTTCATGATCTAATCAGTATTTGAGGATAAAATCAAGTCCCACCCTACATTTGTTTTGTTAATTATCCTATTTCATTCAGAAATGCATCAAATTAAGAAGTAGAATATTTTTTAATGGTAGTTCACATTGAATGCAGAAATAAATTCCTTTCTTCCAGACAACGGCTTAGTTCCAACCAAACCTCGAGACAAAATGACTGTAGTGCCATTTTGCCATTTCAGTTTAAAGTGAGCAGTGCAAAACAACTGAGCTGTTCACACAAGCATTGATGATAATGATAATTCGGTGCTATATATTTTTATCTAAAACCAAACTTGTTTTAAGCCTATTCCACTCCGTGATCATTGCTTCTCTCTCCCTTTAAAGACATAAAGTGCTACAAGAGCTGCAGATGATGCGGTTATTTTAACAATCAGTAGCAGAAACACGGTGACCAGCAAAAAAAAAGATTTTCTTTTGCTAAAATACTTCAGAAAATCAGAAGTGCAGCAAATATAGTTATTTTTATCTGTCATACATACAGTATATGACTCTGATCGTTCAAACCAGGTCTGTGACGATGTTTTTTTTTTTGTTTTTTTTTAATCTACTTTTAGTATTAGGCCTATAAATCAGCATGTTAAGAGCACTGCATAATAAACAATGTTATAATTGGGGAAAGTATTTGTAGAGGGTGAGGAAAGACAATTAAAACATTGAAATTACTTAACATTGTTTTCTGCTCATAATGAGAGCATTTTGATTATGTACAGTGTTTGTTTGTTTTTAGTAAATACTTATTTTAAGCAAAATATAAAAATGGTCCAGACTTCAAGAGGTAAACCTTGAACCCCCGTAAAGTATCTTTTTTTTTTTTTTTTTTATATACAGTATGGCCTTCTGCCATATATAGGTATCTAAATGTAAAAATAATAATAGCCTGACAAAGCATTTGACCTTACCTTTTGATATTCATATCCAATTAGGCTCAACTGATAAATTGTTATTATTATTATTATTATTATTATAGTAAAGGGTTAGTTCACCCAAAAATGAAAATTATGTCATTAATGACTCACCCTCATGTTGTTCCAAACCCGTAAGACCTCCGTTCATCTCACAGTTTAAGATATTTTAGATTTAGTCCGAGAGCTTTCTGTCCCTCCATTGAAAATATATGTACGGTAGACTGTCCATGTCCAGAAAGGTAATAAAAACATCATCAAAGTAGTCCATGTGACAGCAATGGGTTACTTAGAAGTTTTTGAAGCATCTAAAATACATTTTGGTCCAAAAATAACAAAAACTACGACTTTATTCAGCATTGTATTCTCTTCCGGGTCTGTTGTCAATCCGGGTTCACGACTCCGCAGTAACGCTGCTGATGTAAGACGCTGCTGACGTGTTATCTGATGCGCCCGAGCTTCGTTTACAGTCTGAGGGAGACGCACGCTGTATTCAAGCTATTCTACATTGTTTGTATTTTGGTATTGCTATATTTTTTAAAATGGTGCGTAAGTGTGCATTTCGCAGATGTCCTAATCGCCAAAAACAACCACGGCGACGTAAAAGTGCATTACCAACGCTGACAGATGAAAAGATTCAATGGAATCAGTTCAATGGAATCAATTCAATGGAATCAATTCAATGGAATCAATTCAATGGAATCAATTCAATGAAATCAATTCAATGGAATCAATTCAGTGGAAAGGATTCCGGAAGAGAATACAATGCTGAATAAAGTCATAGTTTTTGTTATTTTTGGACCAAAATGTATTTTCGATGCTTCAAAAACTTCTAACTAACCCACTGATGTCACATGGACTACTTTGATGATGTTTTTATTACCTTTCTGGACATGGACAGTATACCGTACATATATTTTCAACAGAAAAGACTGTTGACAGAAAGCTCTCGGACTAAATCTAAAATATCTTAAACTATGTTCCGAAGATGAACGGAGGTCTTACAGGTTTGGAACGACATGAGGGTGAATCATTAATGACATAATTTTCATTTTTGGGTGAACTAACCCTTTAATATTATTATTATTATTTTATTTATTTATTTTTTAATTCTCAGAGGCCACTGCTTTGGCTCTCAGGACCCAATATCCTCATCTTTGGTGACTTTTTTGACTTTACGATTTTTTTTATGAAGTACTACTGCTCCCCAGATGGAAATATATATATATTACTTCTCCAAAAAAGTATTGTCTGGACATCCGCTGGGAAGGACATATAAAGACCAGCCCTCTTGAAGCTTTAATTGAATAGCTTTTTTTATCTTCATGAATAGTTTTCTAAGTCCTCACGATGGTTAATTGACTTGTAGTGGTGTGTTTGAGGCGTGCACTAACCCCCTCTGGCACGTCTACGCCAAAAAACAGCACTTGCAAGTTGAGCTGCGCCGACCCGACACAATCTCGCCTCATTTTCACGTTCACGCGAGAGTGACAAAATGGTTTACGGTAATTCAAAAACAATGTATATATTATGACTTTATAAGACAATTACCCACCTCCTTCGAGATTTCTTGTACTGTATTTGCAAAACTACTGCGCTGGTGAGCGTTGTAGTCGTTGCAGGCTTTAGGGGGAGCTTCGCAAATCTTACTGAGTTCCGCTTTAAGTTAAACCAACAGTTTTAAAGTGTGGCAATATCTGAAATCCTTGTCATTGTGGGGACATTATTTGGTCCCCATGAGGAAAACCGCTTGCAAATCATAGAAAAAGTGATGTTTTTGAAAATGTAAAAATGCAGAAAGTTTTCTGTGATGGGTAGGTTTAGGGTTAGGGGATAGAATATACAGTTTGTACAGTATAACAATCATCATATCTATGGAAAGTCCACACAACGTGTGTATGTGTTTGTGCGTGTAGTGCAGAGCAGGGATAAGGCTGTGATGTACTCACAGCAAAGTGCTTTTTTTGTTCTTCACTTAAAAAAGCTGTTAGCGAACATCTCAACACCACCTACACTGCTGAGAGCAGCTGCTGAAAATATGTGCTGCACACTTTCCTCTTAATAACAAAACAAACATACAACAAAAATCACAGTGGTGAGAAAACAGTAGTTAAGAAAGCATCTGATCATAGCGATGTGGATATGTCTGCAATTTATCACTCCAGTCAAATCATATCACATTTATTTATATAGCCCTTTATAAACTAGATTGCTTTAAAGTGAGCAGCTTTGCAGTATTAAACATGAAAAACAGTGTCAGTGTCTCTTTTAGTTAGAATCACAACTTTTGGCAGATGTTTTTACTCATATCTGACCTCAGCGGACTGGGCTGTGTTGCTAAGTTGATCATAGAGACCATTGGTGCCAATGGTTATACGATCTACTTTGGCTTGCGATGCCATAGAGAAACACAGCCATGAACAGAAGAAATGAACTGGAGAAGATTTCCACATCAAAAAAGGCAGAGCCTCAAATCCACACCTACCTATTACGTAATCATCACGGACCAATAGTAGTTCAAAGGCGTTTACCAACCGGAGCAAACTTTTTCAGAAAGTGCATTTTGGCAAGCTGTTTCGAACTCCAGAAACAAACTCCAAATGAACTGATTTAGCCTGATTTTATTCAAAGTGACGTCACACCAGTTCATTCTTTTGCTTGAAGTATATCGGGACCATTATGGTGACAGCAGGGTTGTAATTACTGAAGGATGAATGTCTAACTCTCTCTCTCGCTGCTCAGATGAATTTTGCCTGAGACGGAGAAGCCGTTTGATGAGGCATATGAACGTGAACTTGATTACAAACAGGGAAGTTACATTAAATACTCAGTGGGAATTTGCCTCCCCTTCCTCTGCTGAACACTGAACTGTGAATGTGTATGAGGGATGGGGGCTTTGAAATGACGGATATAAAGCTTAGTTTCCAGCACAGCTTGCACATCGTTGTTTAATTTCTTCGGGCTCACAGCAACATCTCATTCAACTCTCAGCTTCAGGTTTAATGTGCTTTATTGGCATGACAAATGATTTGTGTAATTCGTATCGCTAAAACGTTTGCAGTTTAATTGCATAGAAGGAAACATTAAATAATGTATGTACTGTAGATAAAGTGATTTTTTTTTTTCTTGTTGTTTTCTTAAACTTATAATACACTTAAAATCGTTTATAGGTTGATTCCCCTCCCCGCCTCCCACAAAATAACTAAGGAATAAAAAAGATGACATTACAATATGAAGGATCATTAAAACAGTGAAAGATAAAAAAAAGTCTTATATTTCATCTGTTGATGTGTGTATTGAGTCAGCTCAGGTCGAGGCCTGATATTTGCTGTTAGTTGTCTGTTAGAGACGTACAATGAAACCGTGCATCGTCCAGGACTGATGGTAGTTTTCAGTGGATGTGATCTGACAGTCTGGGGTTTTTGGGACCTCTCTGTCTCTCCCGTCTGTTCTTCTGGATTGATTTGTGTGGAATCTCTCCACAGGAGTCAGGAACACTGCAGAGAAACTTATGACTGTATAAATGATGAATGAAGCATAGATCTGACACATAATCACACACGTACGCATGCGCGCACACACACACACACACACATACACCCGCATGCACGCACACTTCCATATTTTATATGGACTTTCCATAGGCATAATGACTTTATACTGTAAAAACTGTATATTCTAAACCCTAACCCTAAACCTATCCATCACAGAAAACTTTCTGCATTTTTACATTTTCAAAAAAACATCATTCTGTATGATTCATAAGTTGTTTTCCTTATGGGGACCAAAAATTGTCAAAATTATCGAGTAGATGTGCACATCCCCAAAAAAACCCCAAACTGGGCTCAGGTGCAGGACAACAAAAAAATACTACTGAAAAAAGAAATGTGAAGTCCGCACACTGAAAATAACTGCTCCAATAAATCATTTATTAAATAATGCAACGTTTCGACCAACAGGTCTTCATTGGGCCTGATGAAGACCTGCTGGTCGAAACGTTGCATTATTTAATGGAGCAGTTATTTTCAGTGTGCGGACCAAAAAATGTCCCCACAAGGACAAGGAATTTGGATATTGCCATCTTATATTGCCATCTTTTCTTATATTGCCATTGATTTTCTTTGAAGTACCTTTGAGTACCATGTAAATACCATGATAAATTAATATGCAACCATTTTATACCAAGAAATTGTGATGATTGCACCATTTTTTGTTCTGGTACATTTTTATTAAAACATTAAGTGTCATTTTTAAACCTCTTAATTTAGTTTTAAAAGACTGTAAAGGTTTAGTTCACCCAAAAATGAATAATCTGTCATTAATTAGACTTTCGTTCATCTTCGGGAGACAAATGAAGATATTTTTGATGAAATCCAAGAGAAATTGTTACTAAAATTTGGACTTAACCGCTCAATTCATATGGATTAGTTTTATGATCTCTTTATTAACTTTTTGAAGCATCATAGTGTCAGTTGCGTACATCAATGGAGGGATCTTCATTTCTGTTTCGATGATGAACGAAAGTCTTACGGGTTTGGAATGACATGAGGGTGAGTAATTGATGACAAAATTTTCATTTTTGGGTGAACTGTCCCTTTAATATATATCTGGTGACATTTTTAGAAATCAGGCCCTCACTTACTGTATATAGTGGAAACAAGCACACGCTTAACATCTAAACTAGGTCTGAATACAGTGTGCCCCATGGAGAATTGGCCCATTTTGTCCATTCTACAGAAGGCTGATTAGATGCGCTCACATGCTCACTGATGGATATCTCACACACTTTGATGTTTTCTTACCCATCAATCTAATAAGATTAGCAGAAGCTTCTTTATATCTGCCTTTCTTCTCACTCTTAAGAAGAGAACGAATGAGCAGAAGGTCATTAGAGGAGATCGACAGGTGAAGCTGTAGTCAGTTTTATAATACGGTAAAGTCAGGTTCATGGCGTGCGTGTTAGGAGAACAGTAAATTAACCCTGTATTACTTAAAGTGTCTGCTTTAGTGCTGTTGTCAGCAGTGACCTATATCAACAAAATTTCCAGACACATGTACACGCACGTGTGTGTGTTTGCGCGCACGGCTTCTCGTGTTGTCTCTCGACTGCATCTCACTTGAGGGGATTTAAGATCTATCAGATTTAAATTCGACCGAGGCTTGAAACTCTGCGATTCTTTGAAGTCTAACGAACTCAACATTTTTAAGCAACTTCAAACGACAACACGACTATCGCTTCTGGTCTCAGAAGGAACATTAATTAATTTCCATTTTCGTCTTGAAGGATAAATAAATCACACAAAAAGAGGTTTACAACACCAAACAGATTGAATCCTGTTAGTGCTGTAGCATTTAGCCCAATGATTTGACAGAAGCTAGAAACTCCATTATTTAAAATAAATACAAATAAAACAGTAAAATGTAGCCCTCAGGTTTTTTACAATTAAATTAAATTATTCGTATATTGGATATAAGATATCAATTTCGATTGATTAATCAATTCGGTACATTCTTTTTAGACTGTGTTACCTCTCTCTGCATCTGTTGGCATTGGTCGGCACTTGTTTTCGCCGATTGAACATGTTGAATTGACCCTTGTTGGGTCGTGGAATGTCTGAGAAGTGACGTACTGTAATCTGGTGATTGTCTGTGTAGGTTGCTGTCTGTAGGTGTAGTGTGAATTGGCCTAAAAGCTACTGAACGTCTAGTCGAGAGCAGTAATGGTTTTTATCTTTTTCTTATCATTGTTTTTGTTGTTGTTGTTTTTTAATTAATATGAACCTAAAAGACAGAGACAGTTCTTTTAGGCTGGGTTTACACTATAAGGAGTGATGCTTTGATATCTTGACGAACATCTATTTTTTTGTTTGTTTGTTTGTGTTTTTGCATTCTCTTTTAAGGAAGCTTGTTTCTGCCATGGAATAAAACAATTTAAAAGATCATTGCGACTTTTTATCTGAGAATTATGACTTTTTTCTCAGAATTGCGAGATATAAACTTGTAATTGTGAGAAAAAGTCAGAATTGTGATATATAAACTTGCAATTGCGAGAAATAAAGTCAGAATTGTAAGATATAACCAATTGTGAGAAATAAAGTCAGAATTGTTAGATATAACCAATTGTGAGAAATAAAGTCAGAATTATGAGATATAAACCTGCAATCACTAGAAATAAAGTCAGAATTGCAAGATATAACCAATTGCGAGAAATGAAGTCAGAATTGTGATATATAACCAATTGTGAGAAATAAAGTCAGAATTATGAGATATAAACCTGCAATTAGGGCTGGGCGATATATCGCATGCGATTCTCACGCGCATTTCGTCAGTAAAGCCGGTTCCCTGATTACCGCTAAATCGCCATCACCTGCTTTCAAATGGTGCGCCATTTAACAGACAGAGCCGTAGTTCACTGATAAGCCACGCAAATATCGCGTTCATTATCGAAGGCGATTCATCTGCGATATGAACGTGGCTTATCAGTGAACTACGGCTCTGTCTGTTAAATGGCGCACCATTTGAAAGCAGGTGATGGCGATTTAGCGGTAATCAGGGAACCGGCTTTACTGACGAAATGCGCGTGAGAATCGCATACGATATATCGCCCAGCCCTACCTGCAATTGCGAGAAATAGTCAGAATTGCAAGATATAACCAATTGTGAGAAATAAAGTCAGAATTGCAAGATATAACCAATTGTTAGAAATAAAGTCTGAATTATGAGATATAAACCTGCAATCGCTAGAAATAAAGTCAGAATTGTAAGATATAACCAATTGTGAGAAATAAAGTCAGAATTGTGAGATATAAACCTGCAATCACGAGAAATAAAGTCAGAATTGCAAGATATAACCAATTGCGAGAAATTAAGTCAGAATTGTGAGATATAAACCTGCAATCGCTAGAAATAAAGTCAGAATTGCAAGATATAACCAATTGCAAGAAATGAAGTCAGAATTGTGATGTATAAACTTGCAATTGCTAGAAATAAAGTCAGAATTGCAAGATATAACCAATTGCGAGAAATGAAGTCAGAATTGTAATATATAACCAATTGTGAGAAATAAAGTCAGAATTGCAAGATATAACCAATTGCGAGAAATGAAGTCAGAATTGTGATATATAAACTTGCAATTGCGAGAAATAAAGTCAGAATTGCAAGATATAACCAATTGTGAAAAATAAAGTCAGAATTGTAAGATATAACCAATTGTGAGAAATAAAGTCAGAATTATGAGATATAAACCTGCAATCGCTAGAAATAAAGTCAGAATTGCAAGATATAACCAATTGTGAGAAATGAAGTCAGAATTGTGATATATAAACTTGCAATTGCGAGAAATAAAGTCAGAATTGCAAGATATAACCAATTGCAAGAAATGAAGTCAGAATTGTGATATATAAACTTCCAATTGCAAGAAATAAAGTCAGAATTGCAAGATATAACCAATTGTGAGAAATAAAGTCAGAATTGTGATATATAAACTTCCAATTGCAAGAAATAAAGTCAGAATTGCAAGATATAACCAATTGTGAGAAATAAAGTCAGAATTGCAAGATATAACCAATTGTGAGAAATAAAGTCAGAATTGTGAGATATAACCAATTGTGAGAAATAGTCAGAATTGTGAGATATAAACTTGCAATCGCTAGAAATAAAGTCAGAATTGCAAGATATAACCAATTGTGAGAAATAAAGTCAGAATTGTGAGATATAAACTTGCAATCGCTAGAACAAGTCAGAATTGCAAGATATAACCAATTGTGAGAAATGAAGTCAGAATTGTGATATATAAACTTGCAATTGCGAGAAATAAAGTCAGAATTGCAAGATATAACCAATTGCAAGAAATGAAGTCAGAATTGTGATATATAAACTTCCAATTGCAAGAAATAAAGTCAGAATTGCAAGATATAACCAATTGTGAGAAATAAAGTCAGAATTGTGATATATAAACTTCCAATTGCAAGAAATAAAGTCAGAATTGCAAGATATAACCAATTGTGAGAAATAAAGTCAGAATTGCAAGATATAACCAATTGTGAGAAATAAAGTCAGAATTGTGAGATATAACCAATTGTGAGAAATAGTCAGAATTGTGAGATATAAACTTGCAATCGCTAGAAATAAAGTCAGAATTGCAAGATATAACCAATTGTGAGAAATAAAGTCAGAATTGTGAGATATAAACTTGCAATCGCTAGAAAAAGTCAGAATTGCAAGATATAACCAATTGTGAGAAATGAAGTCAGAATTGTGATATATAACCAACTGCAAGAAGTAAAGTCAGAATTGTGAGATATAAACTTGCAATTGTGAGAAATAAAGTCAGAATTGCAAGATATAACCAATTGTGAGAAATGAAGTTAGAATTGTGAGATATAAACTTGCAATCGCTAGAAATAAAGTCAGAATTGCAAGATATAACCAATTGTGAGAAATGAAGTCAGAATTGTGATATATAACCAACTGCAAGAAGTAAAGTCAGAATTGTGAGATATAAACTTGCAATTGCGAGAAATAAAGTCAGAATTGCGAGAACTTGCAATTTAATCTCACAATTCTGACATTTTTCTTGCACTTGCAAGTTCATATATGTCCTAATTCTTTTTTCTTTAAATTCTGACTTTTTTCTCACATATGCAAGTTTATATCTCGCAGTTCTTCTTTTCTCAGAATTGTGAGATATAAAGTCGCAATTGCGAGTTATGAAGTCCAGTTATGAGGAAAAAAGATTGCCTTCATTTCTCAGAATTGCAAGCTTATATCTCATAATTCTGACTTTTTTACTCGCAATTGCGACTTTTTATCATGCAATTCTGAGGAAAAAAAGATGTAAACTTGCAATTGTGAGAAGAAAAGTCAATTGTGAGATAAAAATGGGAAATTCCTTTTTTTATTTTTTATTCAGTGGTGGAAGCTTCCGTACTCTTTAGACTTAACTGATCATGTTTATACTCAATATTAATGATACCATGGAAAGACTGCTATAGTTACAATCTTTATTTTTTTTTATTTTATTGTATTATCGACTTGGTACTCTAGAACCAGTACTGTTTGTATAGTTTTATACTGATCTATGTTGGATGCAGAGGAAAAGAAATAGGAAAGAAAATAGAGAGATAAAAGTTAAAAGTCTTGAGAAACAAAGAGCTTGGAGAAAATTAAAGGTAGATGCAGAGAGAGAGAGAGAGAGAGAGAGAGAGGATTTTAAAGTCTGCAGTAGCAGCCTTAATTCAATAAAGCTGTGTTGTAAGAAAATGAAATGTCTTGTAGGGAGTCATTAGGCGATGTGTGGTTGCTGGCATTGACACAATGCCACAGGGAGATGCCAACCCAGTAGCAATAAAACAAGTGTGTGTCTGCGAGAGAAAGTGCGTATAAGTGGGCAAGGTAAGCAGCCCTCATGTTCTTTCTATCTCTTTCTATGATTTCAGATATGTTTTACAGTGCAGTAGTTCAAGGTTATAGAAAAACAGAATATATTTGCTTTTTATTATTTATTAGCTTATGTATTAAATCATGTAGTCCTTAAGAGTTTTTCAAATTATTCTCTTAAAACATAAATAATATCAAATTTTGATACTTCAATTTAAATCATATATATTTTGGTTGCAAGGTGCCTACAAATAAAGTCTGCTTTTTGTTTTTGTCTATACTATAGTATATATCGGTCTTTTGATTGGTAATTAACCTAATTGTGCCTGTAGTTTATTTGCCAGTTTCTGATTTGCAAGTTAATTAGTTTATTTCCTATGGATCATTAGTTCATTTCCACAGTCTTTTACTTTTACTGTTTAGTGCCGGGAAAATAGTGACAACTTTTAATCAGTGTTTAGCTGGTGTATATATTTTTAAATTTGTATGAGAGAAATTCTCTCATACAAGAGAATATTTATAAATATATTGAATATATTGTACTTTTTTTTAAAAAACTAAATAAATATATATAGATATAGATATACATGAAATCGGTCTCACATCTTCATTTACCCAATAATGTTATCAATGTTCTATTATAATTTAGTAGTTATAGCAGTTTCCTGAATTGTATCTCTCAATCTTTGACTTTGTGGTGGCTCTGGTTTTTGGGATTCCAAGTCGTGGGGATTGCAGTTGCAACTGCATATAACAGTTCAAGCTCCTGTGCCCTCCTTCAATTAGACCTAATGTCAACAACTCCCTGTAGCTTGCTGCCAGAGTTCCCTTATTTTGAAGAGCCATGGGAGTGGGTGAGATCCAGACTTCTCTCCAAGAAACAGCGAGCTGTCCTCAGCCTGAATGAGGACTTTGGAGCCCTGCAGGGTAGAGAGCTGGAGCTCATTTCAAGACATCTCTACTTGGACAGTATAGTTGGCAGCCTTCTGACACAGATATACCCTCCCACACACTCATACGGTCAGTTCTTTACCGCCAAAGTTCAGTCCCTGAGGTTGGCAGTAATAATAAGCAGCATTGCAGGTGCAGCGGTCTGAACTGGGGGAAATAAATGAGTGTTTATCCTTCCCATCCTTGCCGCTGAGGGACAGCTGAAAGTTATCAGCTTTCCACCGACTGTCAGAGTTCGAGTCAGAGCATGGGTTAAAGCACTAGTTCAATTAAAAATAAAAATTCTGTCTTCATTTACTCCCCTTGTGTTGTTCCAATCCCATACGGAACACAAGATTGTTTCAACTGTTCTTGTCTATATAATTAAAGTCAGTGAAGTTTTATTCCTTCCATCGTGTGTGCGATGACCTTCGAAGAGTTGTTAATTTATCAGCTGTCATGAATTGCATGCTCCTCGTCATCAGCTGCCTAATGTATGTTTTATGCATGTGAAGGACATAGGCTACTATTCATTATGGCTCATCTCTTACTTTAGCATAATGCCACATTGTGTCAGTGTTATTGATATATGTTGCACTAGAAGCCCAGAGCAATTTTCCTCAGCACTCCTATTGATTAATGATTGTGCAGTTGCTTGGTGACTCGAAGGACAGCCCATAATATACCACAGATTGGCAGTGAATTCCATTGGAGGGGTGCGGAGCATCTCATACATATTTGGTTGTCTATACACACAGTTTAGTAGCCAAAGACATACTTGAGGCATCATTTGGGGGTTGAACTTCAGTGCTCAAACCTTTCTTTATGATGAGGTACGCACCCATTGGCAGGGTTTAAAGTTCTACACGTGGGCTTTTTAAAGGGTTAGTTCACCTAGTAAAATTCTGTCATTTATTACTCACCCTCATGCCGTTCCACACCCGTCAGACCTCCTTTAAACTTCGGAACACAAATTAAGATATTTCACTTGAAATCCGATGGCTCTGTGAGGCCTTCATAGGGAGCAATGACATTTCCTTTCTCAAGATCCATTAATGTACTAAAAACATATTTAAATCAGTTCATGTGAGTACAGTGGTTCAATATTAATATTATAAAGCGACGAGAATATTTTTGGTGCACCAAAAAAAACAAAATAACGACTTATTTAGTGATGGCCGATTTCAAAACACTGCTTCAGGAAGCATCGGAGCATAATGAATCAGTGTATCGAATCATGATTCGGATCGCGTGTCAAACTGCCAACGGCTGAAATCACGTGACTTTGGCGCTCCGAACAGCAGATTCGACATGCTTCGACAGTCGTTATTTATTATTTTATAAAAATATTCTCGTCACTTTATAATATTAATATTGAACCACTGTACTCACATGAACTGATTTAAATATGTTTTTAGTACATTAATGGATCTTGAGAGCGGAAGTGTCATTGCTCCCTATGCATGCCTCACGGAGCCATCGGATTTCAACTGAAATATCTTAATTTGTGTTCCGAAGATTAACGAAGGTACTAACCCTTTAAGTTTCTCAAAGAACTTGTTTTGCCCTTTCTGAAGGGCTTCTGAATAAGTTTTCATATCATTATCTGGCCTTCAAAATCTAAATCTAATTATAAAATTATTTTTCAATTATTTTTGTACTCCAGTTCATTTTTGAAATATAATCATTTACACAGTTACTGTCATAATTTGTTTTCATGACAAATTTATTTTAACATAATTAAACATTCTAGACATTACTAACAGGTAAATATAATGAATACATAAGCTAATATTGTGCATTTATTTAGTGAAATGGTAGTTCATTTCTCTAGTGAGCTAACATGCTGTGGACACTAAATGACTTGCCTGAGGTAAATGTAATGCTACGTGAGATATTATTCTCAAGCTGTTTTATTGATGTCTTTCCGCAGTTGAAACACCGGTTAAGAGATTACATGTAAACATATCTATACATAGAAAGTCTGTTCTTCTTCTGTGTTTTTTCCTGTTGTGGCGGTTAGCAAACAGCGTTGCATTACCGCAGTGTGGATCACCTGTGATTGACTGTATTTGTTGTCTGGCTGTATACACGAATCATCGGTACCGTGATGGTTCGAGAAGAATACATGTACCGTTACATCCCTAATGAATAATATTTCTGACAAATAAAACATTTGTGTCAAATAATGCCTTGTAAATTGTGTTGTTAAATTTATATCACTGCGTGTCTCTTCACATGTTTGTCTTAAGTAAATTACCTCAAGTTTTGGCCAGAATTGCCTAACCCTTACACTCACCCCTCTAAACTGTCATCACATCACAACACCAATTTATTTAGTTTTACTCTCACTGCTCCAAGCGGGATTTGACTCTGCATCAATCGGCATTGGAGGCGGGTGCGCTAACAAGGACGCTTAAATACTACTGCCTCTAGCATTGGTTTCTATTGTGCCTCTTGAGGCCATGAGAGTGAGGTTTAGCTGCACAGGTTTAATTAGATGGACTCCGTTACATCTCACCCCCCTAAACCTCACTCAAATCAGTATCAACAAGCATTGATCAGCATCACCCGACATTGGAGCTGGGCATGCTAACAAGGACACGTCAGTCGGTCAGTTTTGGAGAATATAGTGTACATTGATCTGTTTGATGCAGACACCTTAATTGAGGTCCTTTAAATTATAATACGCTTGTAGTTTCAAAGTAACTTCCCTAAAACATGGGTATCCCCTGTTTGCCTAATAGTTTAATTATTGACCCAACTGTTGAGCTGCAACAATGGAGAACATGGAGGGGTATGTAGAAACAAGGTCAACACAAGATACTGCTGATACCACAACAATACAAGAGCTAAGAATGACAGAATAAGTGAGTGAGAGAAATGTCAAGTTAACGGGAGACAGACATACAAAAGGACGGATATGGGGGTCAGCGGGTTGACTGAATGATGGTGTTGCTGTGAGTAAGGCCTGCCAGTCTTTCCTTATCATTTTTTTTTTATTATTATTAAACATGTTGCCCTTTCACCCTTCCTCTTATATATGCTATTATTAGGTAAGTTTATGTGTGCCCTGGTAAGTGTCTATTTGCCTTTGTCTTCTGATCAAACTGTTGGCTCAGACATAATTGGGTGTGTTTGTCTTTGCTTCACTGAGCGTGAGCCAGTTAATTGGTCTATATCCTTGGAGGCTCATCGATTGGCCAGTCCAGTTATCCAGTTATAGGCTTTGTGATGAAGGTGTGGGAGGAACCATTTGATCTTTCTAAGCCGTGATTGGCCGATAGATGTCCACTTTGATGTGAAAAAAAAAAATAAAAATCAGCTTTCATGCCTCCTATCGCCTCACACCAGACCTGGAAACAGCGCTGTAACTTAGAAACCAACCTTTCCCCATCAGGCCTCGGGCCTGACATACCTGCAATTAAAGCCACACACATGCAGCAGACTTGACCTTCATTCTGAGCTGGAAATACGGTGGCAAATGCAGCGCATCTGGGGGTTAGGGAGTTTTTTTTTCAGAGCTCTGGTTTGATTTTAAACCCCCTGGCTTTGAACAACCCTAAAGACTCATGTAGAGAAACTCCAGCTGAAACTCAACAACTAGACCGAGATTAAAGATCTAACTGCTCAAACAGAACGCAGTATTAGAAATATGAGGATGTGGGCTGTGTTAAATACAGGTTATTAGAATATCGCTTGGTATTTTTGTCAGCTGCAAGGTCCAGATTGTGCGGATCGTCGGAAAAGTAATGGCATTTTGAGATGATAGTGAATGGAGGGAGGAGGAGATGTGCTGCAGATATGCAAAATTCATCAAATGACTGTATGCTTCATCTGTCTCCCACTCTTTTTTTCTTTCTCCAGGGCAGGACCGCAGTGAAGCAGCTCTGATAAAGCGTTTTAAGGGGGATGGGGTTCGCTACAAGGCCAAACTCATCGGGATAGATGAGGTCACTGCCGCAAGAGGAGACAAACTCTGTCAGGACTCAATGATGAAACTCAAGGTGCGTGTGTTGGTCGCTTTCTACACATTATTTATTTATTTTTGTTGCCGTTGGTGTTTTTGTGTATTGGTCAATGACATGATTTTATTTTACTAATTTATTCAAAAATACATTAAAAATTGTATTCATACATACAAGGACTTGAATACACCTCGTCTGATCTCTTTATTTATTTAAAATAGAATATTTAACCAAAACTTAGTTTCACTGCCTATTAATACTTGAAAAACTTTTGTCTGCCAAATCAAAGTCATGTGGCATGACCAATATAAAACGGGTAATTATTTCATTGAGTGGTCCCGTGCAGAGCTTCATAACTCTGTGTCAATAAGTCTCTTAAAGGAATAGTAATTCTCAATTACTCACCCTCATGCCGTTCCAGTGAATTTGATTTAGGCTTTTACTCGCATATAAACATGCATTGTCGCACACATCAGTTGTGGTAAACGGAAGCTCAAGCATATTCGCTTGATGTGCGAGAACCAATGAGGTTCATTCTCGTGTTACGCAGCACATTTGATCTTCTGAAAGAGGTTTGTTCTCACGTTTGAAGCAGGTTCAGTTGAGCTTTTATGTTTGCCGATCGAAGTTTATATGTGAATAAAAGCCTAATTCTCATTACAGAAGCCGATCGTGTCTCTTCAGAAAATTTGGACTAAACCACTCAATTCATATGGATTAGTTTTACGATCTCTTTATGAACTTTTTAAAGCGTCAAAGTGTCAGTCACGTAGCTGTCAATGGAGGAAGGAACAGAAAGCTCTCACAATTCATCAAAAAGATCTTCATTTGCATTTCGAAGATAAATGAAGGTCTTACAGGTTTGGAATGACATGAGGGTGAATAATTAATGAAAGAATCTGGTCATTTTTGGTAAACTAACCCTTTAACATATCTGATAATTTGAGCTTTTTTTTTATGACAAGGTAAGGTTAGTTCAGGTTATAAAATGTCATGTGAAAAAATGTTGAATAAGATGTCACAAAACATCCCTTTTGTGACATCCAGGGATGTCTTTACTTGGAAAGAAAGTATTCATATAACAATATTGCTATCTCTTCTTCCAGTGAGACCTGAAACCAGACTGTCCTCCAAAAAAAAAATGACCCTACAGGTGCTGGTCATATAATTAGAATATCGTGAAAAAGTTAATTTTTTTATTGTAAATTATTTAAAAAAAATTAAACTTTCATTTATACTAGATTCCCTACATGTACTGTAAAGTAAAACATTTCAAAAGTTTTTTTTTTTTTTTTTTTTTTTTTAATTTGTTGATTAGAGTGTACAGCTCATGAAAGTCCAAAATCCAGTATCTCAAAATATTAGAATATTTACATTTGAGTTTCATTAAATGACCATCCCTACAGTATAAATTCCGGGTATCTCTTGTTCTTTGGAACCACACTAATGGGGAAGACTGCTGACTTCACTGGAAGACAATCTGACAGGAGACAATCACTGACACCCTCCACAAAGAGAGTAAGTCACAGATGGTCATTACTGAATGTGGTGGCTGTTTACAGAGTGAAAGCATATTAAATGCAAAGTTGACTGGAAGGAAGAAATTGGGTAGGCAAAGGTGCACAAGCAACAGGGATGACCACAAGCTTGAGAATACTGTCAAGTAAAGCCAATTCAAACACTTGGGAGAGCTTCACAATGAGTAGAATGAAGTCGGAGTCAGCACATCAAGAGTCACCACACTCAGACATCTTCAGGAAAAGGACTACCAAGCCACTTCTGAAACAGAAACAACGTCAGAAGCTTCTTACCTGGGCTAAGGAGAAAAAGAACTGGACAGTGAACAGTGGTCGAAAGTCCTCTTTTCAGATAAAAGTAAATTTTGCATTTCATGTTGAAATCATGGTCCCAGAGTCTGAAGGAAGACTGGAGAGGCACAGAATCCAAGCTGCTTGAAGTCTATTGTGAAGTTTCTGAAGTTAGTAATGATTTGGGGGGCCGTGACATCTGCTGGTGTTGGTCCATTGTGTTTTATCAAGTGCAAAGTCAATGCAGCCATCTTCCAGGAGATTTTGGAGCACTTTATGCTTCCATCTGCTGACAAGCTTTATGGAGATGCTGATTTCCTTTTCCAGCAGGACTTTAGCACCTGCCCACAGTGCAAAAACCACTTCCAAGTGGTTTGCTGACCATGATATTACTGTGTTTTATTGGCCAGCCAACATGCCTGACCCCTGAATCTATGGGATATTTTCAAGAGAAAGATGAGAAACAGTCGATCCAACAATATACAGATGATCTGAAGGCTCAATAGTGTCTCAGCAGTGCCACAGGCTGATCACTTCCATGCCACACTTCACTGATGCTGTAATTTGTGCTAGGAGCAAGTCATTTGCTGTAATATGTGCTGCCGACCAAGTATTGAGTGTACAAATGAACATACTTTAAAGAACTTGAACTTTTCTGTTTTGAAAATCCATTTTTTGATTGATCTTAGGAAATATTCTAATATTTTGAGATACTGGATTTTGGACTTTCATGAGCTGTACGCTCTAATCATCAAAATTAAAAAAAAAAAAAAAAAAAAAACTTTTGAAATGTTTTACTTTACATGTAGGGAATCTAGAATACATGAAAGTTTCATTTTTAAAAATAATTTACAATAAAAAAATGAACTTTTTGATGATATTCTAATTATATGACCAGCACCTGCATAGTTCGTTTTCCAAGTACCTTATTACAACCTATATTTACATTTTAAAGTCATGTGCCCTCTAGCTGGCGTAAAAATAATGACATTGTCGTGTTACGTCTGTCGTCATGAAATGACGTATTACTGTCGTTATCAATCAAAATGCGTGTTCATTTAAATGCAATGTGTGGACTTTTTACATCATTTGTCCTATTTCCATTTAGCAAAACTCATTTTTTTTATTAACGACTACACCCACCCCTAAACCTACCCTTAGTGATTTATAGTGCATATACACTTTATGAACACATGGGTTCTCTGGGATCAAACCCACAATCGTATGATCACATGATCGCATATTGTTATATATAGCAATGCTCTGCCAATTGAGCTACGTGAAACCCGAAATATGACGCAGATAAAAGGGAACAATGCATTAAAATGAAAGTGTCCTGTTGTTGATAGGGGCGCAACTTTAGTAAATGCTCCTATGGGTCCTATTTCAGGGAAGTGACAAATGACCTATATAGACGTATTGGTTGGAGAACATGTTGCCCGAAACCTATAATTAACTTTATTTTAAAACAATAGGACAAAATGCCTTTGGCAGTACTCATTTAAATAGCCAGATAAAGGTGTAACTTCAGTAGCTTGAATGAATAAACCACATCCATCAGATTGGGTAATGAGCCGTGTGAACAGCAGGGGTCACACTACTGTGTGTATATGAGTTGCTCTGTTTGTGTATGGACCTCTGATACACATCGTCTTCAGTGTATTTTTATTGTACATTCACCATAAATCGCACCCTTTTCACCAGCGTTTAGATTGGTTTCTTGGTGTGTTTGAGAGAAAGGGTCATTTTGCCATCCGATTTGCATGTTGGTCTGATTGGAATGTCCAGACTGTTATCGATCAGAGCTGTTTACCTCTCACTCATCCAGACACATAATCTATACTCATATTCCCACAGTCCTCCACTCCTTAGCAAACAAATGAGTCCCACGGTGTCATTTTTAATCTCTTATTCCTCTCTCACTATCTTTATGTCTCTCTGTTCATCATGCTGCTGGTGAGGAGAGTTTCAACAACAGTTTGACTTGAGTCATTTCATATAATCCCCATCCTCCCTTGATAATCAGCCCACACACCGCTATAAAAACTTTCTTAGCATCGTCTGTCCAGCTTCTCCTCTGCTCTAGACTTCCCCTGGACTGCACAAAGACATCTTTTCTTCACTCCAGCAGCACTTAAATGCACACACTCCCACTTCTGAGTTGTAAATGTCAGAGCTTGTGCTCTTTTCACCATGATCTCCCAGCTACTGGCATTAGAACGACTCATTCATCATCCCGCCAGCACATATGGATAAGCATAATGGTGCGCTAACATACATCATACGACTGACGGATGCTGCTCCCTGCGCACTCGGAATGAAGATCAAGAAACGGGCTCATCTGATTGGCGAGGACGGAATACGGTCCTGGAAGGCTCCAGGGCTCCAGCTGCTTGGAGGATCGCCCACACCCACCCCAAACACACACATTGGAATGGATTGGACATATGACGCAAGCTTGGTTTAAAAACCATTTTTGACTTTGCTTTAACATAATTGCAACTTTATATTTTGCAAATCTGACTTGACTAGTAGCTTATAAAAACTGAGTGTGATATCTTCTTATCACAGTGACAGATTCTGGCAAAGGCGACGTACAACCATCTGGGGTGGCACTTTTCTCTCCATACTGCTCTTAGCTTCTCTATCACTCTTTTGCAGCAGTTTAACAGAAGGATGGCACTTTCCTTTCCTCCTACCCCTCTAGTTGAAAAATAATTGTGTCCAGTGTGAATTGTGTGTGGGTGAACAGCACAGATTAATCATGTCAGTGAATTACAAAATAAAATTCATTGCTGTTTGGTTTATTCAAAGTGCAAAATATACTAATACATTCGAACATGTACTTATTCAGTCGCTTCTGTTTATTTGTAGTCACAGGAAAGTATGTTTACATCACATTTAGAAAGAATGATAATTTTACATATTTGCCACCAAAAATACAACCTGAGGAGCTTTAGCAGTCTCTCCAGTGACAGTCTAAATACAGTTATATTTTCAGTCAGAGAAACAGAGGAAGCTCCCGAAAAACCATATGGATATCAGACAGTCCGGTAAGAGACGAGGCTTACTGACAGATAAAATAAATACACGATTGTGATAGCCTCTGATTTCCTCAAGCGGTCATATTTACCATGTTCTCTATGGTAATGGTTAGCATGCATAGTCTTTTTCGTTGCATATAAATATTTCTGCTTTATACGGTGATCAGAATCCACATCGGATCACAAACGCTGCTGTCTGAAAGTGAGTTTTGAGCTAAAATGATTAAAAGTTTTTAATGCTGATGTTAGCTGGTTAGGTATATGAAATCATCCACGGCTCTGCCGTCTCCAGACTTTGTTGGTAGCCATCCGCTTTGGACCAAGGTATTCAACGGGCCAAAAAAACCTTGACCGTTGGCCCAGAGGAAGCCCAGACGAGGCTCAAACAAGCCCCGGAAGTGACTGTGGAAACGCACACCCACCTTTGGCCCAACAGTGAAAACGCCTCTATTCATGCTTGCTGATTGGTCGATCCACCAATCATCAAAAGAAGCAGTGATCCCCAGGAAAAATAAAAAGCTGATCTCCACAGTGGGCTTTTAAGGGTTAACTGTAAAAGTGGACAGTCAGTGTTTCAGACTTTGGCTGATAGCTAATTCAATTTACCTTAAATCTTCAAGAGAATATGGTGTCTCTATATTGTTCTCTCTCGTATTCTCTCTGTTATTTCTCTTATAAATAAATTGGCTGCATTTATACTGTCAAACAATTCCAATTTTTTTCCTCTGATGTCTGGCTTTTTTTAAATTCCATTTGAACCACTTGGTTTTTAAAGGTTTTGCTGGCATGCGAGGGATACTGGCAAAATATATTAATGATATTATATGTTTTTAACTAATTCCTCATCTGCATGTAGAATGACATAGTGTGTTAATCTACAGTAAAATGCAGTGTTGCCCAATTATTTGTGCAAACCACTGGACAGCGCCAAGTGGATTCAATTATTTGCTGGAAGCGCAGGCCAGATTTGTCCACGGTTCGATTGGGTAGTGCAGTTCTATTCACACATCACACAGATAATGCAGTATAATTTGCTATTTCATTGCTCTTTGTTCCAGAACAATGGTTTAATGAGCATGCATTACCATAAGCAATGTTTTGAAATGTGTGCATATAATTTTTTGGTTTGATGTCTAGTTTTGAATGACCATCACTACAGAAAGATGCTTTTTGTCAGCATAATAGTGTAGATATGGCATTCATTGTCATAGACCCTGATGCCTTCAATCACTCCACACCAGCACATATCAGAACCTCCACCCCAGAAATGGTTGAAAACATGGAGAAAATGAATCAATTTCTTTACATAACAGCTAATGCTCCCCAAGGATTGCAGCAAGTAGCGAAAGCTGCCGTTACCCGCTCTGTTTCTGTTTTATCTTCATTTCGTCTTTTCTCATGTTTCTGTTTTCATCTTCTTGTCTGCAGGGAATCGCAGCCTCTGCACGGTCTAAAGGAGAACACAAACAGAAAGTTTTTCTCACCGTGTCCTTTGGAGGGATCAAGATCTTCGATGAGAAGTCGGGGGTGAGTCGGGGGAGCGGTTGAGAGTTGGGGGCAGTGGGAATTGTGTCCTGTCACTACCCATGATCCTTTGAAGCAAGTGTCTGAGCCATAAATACAAATCCACAGATGCCTAACCTGGTTTCTGCTTGTTTCATCTACGAAAACGACATTTTGTGTTTTTCATTACTTTGGAAATGCGTTGAAGCTAATGTCTAGTTGACATTGTTTTCTTTTCCTCTCATCACTGTATTGACGAATGACAGGAAAAGGGCTATAAAGAAGGCTAGTCAGCATCAGTAAAAACGTCTGTACTTAATTGCATCAACAAACACAAGATGAGTCAGGGCGTCCAATTCAAAGACAAATGATTCTTTAGAAATGGTTCTTTTACATGAGCTTAGCTTGTGACTTGCCATTTGAATCACACTAAATGCCTGTTCACACCAAGAATGATGACAATAAAGATATAATCAATAACAATATCTATATTAGCGTTCACAATGCATAACTGACTTACCTAAACTATGAGTCATTTCTTGGTTATGTCTCTTTTGGAATGAACTCTTTCCTGCCATTAATGGAATTTTCCATCATTAAAGCCCAAAGTATACTATGTTTTTTTTGTTTTTTTTACGTGTACACTAGTGTACATGCACAGTCGAACACATAAAGTGTACTTCATTTGACTCGTACTTTCACTTTAACCACTTTTAGATGGTACTCTCTAGCCTCTTCGCACAATATCTTGTCTATGTAAGCCTCCATTGTTGCTGTAGCTTGCATGTGTTCCGGTCTGTTCTGTTTATGCAGTTTTTCTTCTTTTCCTTGTGAATTGATGCCCCAAAGGGCACGGTTGCCACCTTGTGGATAAACTAATTACTGCAAGAAAAAAAAAAAAACCTCTTCTACACGTACTCTTCTGATGACGAAATTCGCGAACGAGATTTTCTCAGCTGTTTGTTCAAAATGTTGTTTTTTTATTAAGCTTACTCACATATAACAAAATATTCTGGGGGGTATAAAATTTTGTGAAAATTATCAACAATGCAGTGGCTTGCAACTTTTTCTGAAAAAACGCTCTCGGTTAAAGAGTTAACTGGATCTCTCAATTATATATTTTAGGTTTGTGAGACTTATAAGTCTGGTATTCTGATAAAAAATATATATATATTACAAAAATAGTATTGAATATTGTTTATTGTAAGAGGTACAATTATAAGGTTGAATCAACTTTTGTTTGGGAGTTAACAAGCATATTGCTTTTTAAACTGGCTGAAGTATTCTTTCAAAACAGGACATGTTTTTATATGGCAAAAATACAATCAGTTTTACTAGAGTAACAGCGTTAATTTGAAATGGTATAATTTATACCACAATAAACCAGTGTGGAAAAATGTCTATGAAATAATTGCTCCGCAGCATCTGTCTGTAACCAGCTGAAATGTGTACCGTCCTTAAAATTTCTGTTTGCGCAAAAGTACCAATTATTTCACAGACGTAACTAGGGGAAACAAAGCAGAATATACAATTTTGACATCTATTTTATAGTCTAGTGCTCATGTCTCTTCAAGAGGCCCTCATTTTCTAGGTCTCAAAAGTTTGGGTCGATGAAAAATATGGTTTCTGTGTGTTAGCGTGCGGTTGCTCTAAGCAGGCTTGAGTCTGCTCTACGTCGGGCGGGGGTGAGGCGATCCTTTGGGAGAGGTAAGCTTGTGTTAATGATGCGTTTTAAAGAGAGGAGCGCTCTCCGGGGAAATCAGAGAAGCCTAATTGAACAGACTTCTTAGAATAGAACGACCGTAGCTTTACAAGACCCATCTGCAGGGCCCTACTCCATCTTGATGGAGAGTAAATGACAATAACAGCCAGTGAATCACACCTGAGCTGGTTATAAACGGAGGGAATAATGCGTATTTATGAAGTATCAGACCGGATCACGTACACCTAAGTGCTGTTTCACATAGGGAGAGTTTGAAAGAGGAGTTCACTTTGTGACAGTTATTGATTCGCCTCTTTCTTTTTTTGTTGTGAAGTGCCATTAAGCCCTTTTGGTTTGAAACCAGTTTGGACATTATTTTTAGTTTGGACATTATTATTTTTGAAAAGATGAAGCAAATCTCAAAGAGTGTTTTTTGTCATTCGCTTCATTAGTCCTGCATTGATTTGCATTGTTTTTATTTACAGCATTTCACCGAGGTGTAAATTGCACAATTTATCAGTTTAATTATTTTTAATTATTTGTTTTTGATGATTGTCATGTGAATGTTCTTTTTACATTTGCTTAACATCCTTATTAGGTGAGCTCAGTCATTTTTTTTTTCTCTTAAAAATTTTTATAACACAAAAAAGTATTTTCAGCGTTCGTCATATCAGTGTTGCTAGAAACATTGTTTTATTGTACATAAGACACTTGGCACTCAATGAAAAGTTATACATAATGCTGCAGTATAAAGTTCAGTATCACTGTTGATATTAGTTAGTGAAACAGTTTGTGATATCAGTTGAATCAAATAAAAATGTGCACTTTGCACTAAAAAAGGTTTACATCTAAGTAAATTAGAAGTACTTTTAACATGTATGTTTAACAAGGCATGGACCCAGATGAGTTAAAATCCTAGAAAAAGCAGTTTTATTCTACATAAAGTGGGTCGCCCCTTCATGGTGGCCACCATTTTGAGATCACATGACCAGCTGTGGCTTTGCAATTAAGTTAGTACTTCCAACATTTGTCATAGTGTTGCTAGAAACATTGATTTACTCTATGGAAGACACATGGCACATCAGTTTTGCGTAATGCTACATCCATGCCAGTAGGTGTCGGTATAAAGTTCAATATCACTGTTGTATCAGTTTGTCTGTCTAACTAAAAGATGCAATTTCCACTAAAAATGTTTTACACCTAAAGAAATTAGAAGTACCTAACAAGTACTTTTAACATATATGTTTAGCAAGGTGTGGACTCAGATGAGTAAAAAGCCTAGAAAAAAGCTGTTTTATTCTACATAAAGGTGCACTTTCCACTAAAAATGTTTTACACCTAAAGAAATTAGAAGTACTTAAAACAAGTACGTTTAACATGACGTAGACATAATGTAGATGGAATAAAAGCCAAGAAAATGCACCCCCTATACCATGATTCACTATTCCCTACATTAGTCCACTAATATAGTCCACTTGAAGGAGTGAATGAAAACGAGTGAATTAATTCGGACACTGAGTGTGCCAAAAGGCCTGCCGCTTTTGCAGAGTTTGTGTTTGGTGTTTGAACCGTAGATAAAAATAACCATAGATAAAAAATTATCTCTAACTCTGTCATGGAAACTAGCATCTGTAAACCTTAATTAAACAATGTAATAATCAAATAAAAATAAATGTATACCTGTATGCTATTATGATGTACCCACATTGGACCAGCGGTGTGGAAAGTGGATGGATGGATGATTCAGCTGCGGGCGCCATCTTCTGGTCAGACGCGGGAATTCATTCAACGTGCGACTCTCACAGTGAATTATGGATATTCTCTAGCCGTTGAGCGTACATCAATTGTACACTCGTTATTACAGTGCATTGTGGGATTTAAAGAGTGCACTCGAAAACGTCCACTATGATTTCGGACACCACTACAATTGGCTGTCCTCTCAAATAGCGCCCTATGTAAGGGTATAGGGGGTGATTTTGGACACAGCTGTTGTTTTATATAAGTAGTAGCAGCCATGTTGTGATTACATGAGCAGATTCCCTATAGTTGTGTCCCAAATGACACACAATACACTATGCATTTATGCAATATGTACTCAACTGCGTAGTGTATGAACTTTATATTATTTTGTGTTATATATAACTTTGTTATTTTGTCATTCAACATTGGAGTCTGATAGCCCTTTCTCCTCTGCTACGTAATTAAAGCTGCGACAGTTGAGTGCGTGAAGTGTCCAACATTCCACTCTTAGTTTTTTTCGGTTAAATAATTGCATCATCCGGGTATTTAAAGTAGAGTCCTGCAACCGGTAACCGCATAAAAGTGGCTAAAACGGGTGGATTGTGACATTACTCAAATTCACGGGTGAGGATGCGGACGGATAATTAAATCCTTGCGGGCGGGTAGTAGCGTGGATGAAAAATATGCGCAATATTTGCATGTCTAAATTACCATTACACATACGCAACGACGATGTGACATTTGACCAAGCGGCAACCTCCCCCAGTCTCTCGTGAAGCCAATACGGAAGTGACTTAAACTGCGATTCATCCACTGGCCGCTAGGGACAGGCTCCAAAAGAGAGCAGAATCTCATAGAGTCCCATGTTAAATTGGCCAAGTTTACAGCAGAAAAAAACATGTTTACAAGTTGGTTCAAATTGTGGTTTTGGTCTATACTGCTAATGTTGCCCTTCATGACAACTCTGAGGGGGGTGAATTTTTTTTCTAACTCATTCGTTTAAATTATATTAAGCCTTAAAGTTCTGCATAATTAAGGGCGTGGTCACTTGAGTGACAGGTAGATGCCGCTGCTGTCTGTGCGCCGTCATGTTACCTCAGCTAATTCCAGCCGCTGAATTTGGCATCTCAGCCGTATTTGTGCTCGATTATTTTATACAATTATAAAATATGGCTTGCTGCATAATATTCGAGACTGATGTGTGTCTGTGTAGATGTGCATGCATGCGGAAGAAACAGAACACACGTTGTTGGATCGTGGCATTGGCTGAAAGTTTTGTTTGTGAGATTTACTACAATGACAATACCAGGAGGATATACAACTCTGACAGCACTGCTTGGATATTATAACTAAAACTGCTGCACTATTTTGAGAAAATATACATTGGACACGGCTCATTTGTTTGTTAGATACGATCGTATACAGTTTTACAATATAAACGCTGCTCAGATTGCATTATTTCTTGAAGAACGATGACAGAGAGCAGATCATTCAGAAGAAATGTTATGCAAACAATGGATAATATATCAATATTTCATGGACAAAAAGTACTGTTTTTTTGTTTTGCAATGGACATTTATATTTTACCCAAGTGCCACAGATTGGATTCATCTCGCGATCTCTATTATAAAGGTATGAAGTCCCATTTTGATTTTCCATGTTATTATTTGCACACCCAACACAAATTACTGGTGTTGGAGCATCTATATCTTAAAAAAACACCGTAGATTGACAGTAAACCTTTAGAACGTTCTGATGATAAAACTTATCTTCATTAATAATTTAGATAGTATCTAGATAGATAGCTCCTTTGCTTGCTAACATGGTCATGTCGAGCTAGGCGGGCGTGGTTTCAGCAACCAGTCACATCAGCTCAAACCACCTCCCCGCCTCTTTGCCCATTTTCAGTTATCCGGGAGTGACGTGCGGTGATGCGCAGCTAAGATGGCCGCGGCCTCATTTACGCGTCAAAACTGCTGTTCAGAAATCTATGGGTGACGTCACGGACACTACGTCCATATTCTTTTACAGTCTATGCATTTGACCCATCACGTCACCACCACTGCGACAGTGCGACTTTTGTTGATGCTTCTCGTACCCTAGTTGGAGTGAGCGTTGCAGGAGTAGCTATGGATGAAGTAAAAGTAAAGTTGGCGAGTGGAGCATATAAAATTGTTGACAACGAGTCTTTAAAGGCAAAATCGGATGTGTGGAGAAAGTGTGGTGTAATACGAGATCAGGAAAATAACATCAGAAGCGGCTTTGCGGCTTGCAAAACATGCCATAAAGTTTTGGCGTTTGATATCCGGAAGCTGGGCACGTCTTCAAATCGCACTTTAGCCTGTTTCATTAGCCCATTCATGACGCTGTTGTGATGTTGAGAGAGGTGCGAGATAAAAAATAAAGCACTTTAATCGGAATGATTGTAGCGTGTGTGATTTATCGCGGACATGGATCGGGTAACGGGCCAAATATTAACGGGTCTGGGCGGGTGCGGATTTAATTTTGATATTATCACGGGTGACGGGTCGGATCTGGTGCTAAACTTTGCGGGTACGGGCGGGGGCGGGTCTCCAAAAATGGACCTGTGCAGGACTCTAATTTAAAGTGCACTTTTTCTTTTTGGAATTTTTTTTAGTGAACACACTAGCGCTATGTATACTATAAAATGGCATAGAACCGTGCATAAGTACACAAATTGGGATGCACCTTTTGCCTTTGGAGTTCTATCAAGTTAGTACACAAACACAAACTGCAGATTAATTTATCTCAAACTTTTGAGGTTGGTTTGTCTCACACCAGTCAACTGCGATAACATTGCATGAACTGGTGGGGGCAGCAGAGATGCCAAGATTGTCATATTATTTTAGAAGACAAATAAGAGCCAGCAAAATACAACTGATCTAAAGAAACCTAAGAGCTTAACAAAAAAAAAAAAATGGTTCTAAGATCCGTAACCACTTTTTCAGAGCTGAAAATATAGATGCAAATAGATGTTGATGGTATTTTATAGAGAACAGCCAGTGTGGCTGATGAATCTTTGTTCAGGGTTCGGTGTTGCACCGATGAGGGCCGGTGATAAATGAGAAGGTTACTGTGTGAGCACAGTGTGCTCTGTTGTCATGGCGCCAGGAGGTGACCTACATGACAAGGTTTTAATCTGTCATTGATGCGTCTGATCTATTAGCACCATGACCTTTTGCTCTCGTTTGTGAGTGTGCATGTGTCTGAGTGTGTATGTGTTTAAGCGTCACACTACAGTTGCATCATTACACAGCATTTATCAAGTTGTACTGCTGTTGGTTTAGCTCTGAAACTAGTGCAGCAATAGTGTTTTAATCAGATGTCAATAGTGAAATTTATATTTTCATACTGGACAGTTTATAGGGATAGTTCACCCCAAAATGAAAATTCTGTCATCATTTATTCATCCTCAAATTGTTCCAAACCTGTATGAGTTTCTTTGTTCTGTTGAACACAAAAGAAGATATTTTGAAGAATACGGGTTGCCAAACAGTTGAGTGAACTATCCCTTTAAATCTGTGAGGGTCACGCCATCATTCTTACTTTTTACTTTGGCGAGTGTTTAATTTGGACCCTGAGACTGAGCCAACGCAATGAGCCGGATTGATGCTCTGTCCTCTCTATTCCTGGGTCTTATAGTGTTTGCAGTGGTACGCGCAGGGTTGAGAGATGTTATTGAGTAATAGAGGGTAGTGTGTGTGTGAGAGAGAGTTGCAGTCTGGGTTCTTGATCACATTGATGGTTTATAAGGTAAGATGACTGGACCATGTCACATTGGCTGTGCTGGAAGTCATTTGATTTTAGATGTGCTGTCTGCTGCTTCAGACAAAGCTATACTTCATATATGCACCTCTTTTTTTATTGCCCTTCTTTTTCTGTAGCTCATTTCATTCCACTTACAAATGACATAAGTCCCCCCACATGTCTTCTCTTTTTCTGCCATTCTGAATTTTCAACATTGAATGAATAAATGTCTGGATGCCCTAATAAAATACAATATTTGCGATTTAAGAGCAATATAAATGGTTGACCTAACCACTAAATAAAAAAAATAATAATAATGGATTGTCAATGTGGTGTGAAGGACTTCAAAAAGATTCTTTTTTTGTATATCTTTATTCAATTCACATTTATTTGTATAGCGCTTTTCACAATACATATTGTTTCAAAGCAGATTTACAGAAAATGCATGTCTACATTACAATTTAGAGTAATCTGTTATCAGAGGTGACCATGTCTAAGTAATGTATTTCAGTAATGTACATATAAAAATCACTCAGTTAGCTAACATAATGTATTAATTTTTAGCAGAAACAATGAGCTCATTGAAGTAATTACTTACAAGTTACTGTCATAACTTGCTTTCATGGCATTTTTTTATACATATATTAAATAATTAAGACATTACTAACAGGTAAAGTAAATATAATTACTATATAAGTAAATATAGTGCATATATTTAGTGAAATGCTCCCTCTAGAGTTCATTTCTCTAGTGAACTAACATGCTGTGGACACTAAATGACTTGCCTGAGGTGAATGTAATGCTACGTGAGATATTATTCTCAAAATGATTTATTGATGTCTTTCCACAGTTGAAACACTGGTTGAGAGATTACACGTAAACATATCTATGCATAGATCATCTGTTGTTTTTCTGCACTTTTTCCTGTTGTGGCAGATAGCAAACAGCATTGCATTACAGCGTGCGCCCTCTTCTGGATTGGAGAGTGTGGATGGCGTGTGACTGACTGTATTCATCGTCTGACTATGCACTGGATATGCATACATGTACCCATATTAGACTTTTGGACCCCACTGTTTTCTCTTTTTCTACTTTTTGTCTTTTTTATGTTTTTGTCTCATCACTGTCTATCTAAATGATTATATTTGTTCATCTTCAGCATGTGCAAAGTAGATAAATACATTTGGTGCACCTTAGAAACTGAGTAGTAGAATTGTAATTTTATGACGAGAAAACAAAATAAGGAAGATACAAAGGATGAGAGAGCCAGTGCGAGAAAAAATGAAGATGGTCAAAGAAAGAGAGACAGAAATCATTGGACAGTCTCTTTAGGATTCAGCAGCTATTCTCACTGTCCTCTTTGTGTAGTTGTTCCAGCTTCATCTGCCTGTCCACCCCTCCCTCCCTCTCTCTTTTCCTCCTTGGCATTGGCTCTCCCCTCCAGGCCCTCCTCTGATGAAGAGGAGCTGCTTCCTGATTTCATTATGGTGACTCAGTGGACAACCGTGTGCGGCACTGTGACTCGGCTAATCGTATTGTTGTCCTGCTGTCTGAAGGCCTGCCAAGACCAGCCACTCGTATTATTAACTCTCCCACAAAGAGGGAGCCCAGATCGGAAGCAGAAAACGGGGAGGCCTCCAGTCCACAGCCACCTCCAGCTCCTCCTCAGTTAGGACTGCAGGCCTTTTCCAGCAAAGCCTTTAATACCTAAAGAAAGCTATTCGTTAACATTCTCGTTCATCTTAGTGGCAGTTACTTGGATCGGTTTCAAAACCAAGTGAGTTGTCTTACTATCTACTGCCTACATGAGCAGCCACCTTCTGAGGAAGAGTCCTGACTGAAATGAAATCTCATAAGTGAATGATTTGGTATGCTCTACTTAGCAGGAAACACCATACATCATAAAACTCCTCACGTATTGTGCATGACATTTCATATTTCATTTGATTGGCTGCATCCGAATATGCATGCTAGTAAATAGTAGGCAAAAAACAGTAGTCTATGTGAAAAGAGTAGTACGTCAGAATTCACAGCATATCCATCGGACACTTTACCATCTCATGAGGCCACGGAAGAGGATTTGTGAATGGCAGTGAACTGATGCTGTTGGTCACATGACTATAACAACATAAATGTAGTACATCCAGATTGCATTCATACTAGACACATTCATATGATATATAGAACACACTTTTTAATGATTACAAAGTAATTAACTACTCAAACGGTGTCCCAATTTAGATGCTGCATTCTTCGAAGGAAATTGACTACTAAGGCCACACCTTCTACGTCCGTGAAGGTCAAACCAAGAGTTGTTAAATGGGGGACGGTCTAGCCTATGGAGGATTGCTCTTGTCGCCTAGCAACTGTGACAGCTGCTGTTGACGAGTGCCAGTGTTTGTATTGGATTTTTTTAAAAGTTATACTTAACCGTGTTCACGTCCTGTCTAAATATGTTCACCTTGGTCCATTTATGTACATAATAAAAAGTATAAACTGTCTAAAAATTTGCAACTTAGCAAGATGTCAAGACATGAGTTTTTTTTTTTTTTTTTTTTTTTTTTTTTTTTTGTACATTTGTATTGTTAGATATTTGAGTAAGTTGAAACCCAATACTTACATTTAAAAGTGTAATCCAGTATTTTATCTTATAAAAATCCAGTCATCACCGACACACAATGACTCTTGGGATAGTCTGAGCCACAAAGGATCCACTTGTTCTATCTTTCGTGGTCCAGGAAACAAAGGAATCATTTCGAGGCTGCATTTGAAGTAACCTTTAAAATGGGACAGCCTTCCTTGCTCTACTGTGACGCATTCGGCTTTTGAAGGAATTGCGTACTTCAGAGAGTGTGATTTTTTTTTTTAATGCAGCCAAATTGAGTTTGCTGTTAGCATGTTGCTAAGCTAATCACATGATACTTAAAATATAAAAATACATAGATTACACAAATATTAGGCAATATAATGCATTTTAATTTGATGGTTAACTATTGCTAACTACTTTAGCAATTGTAAGTAGGTTATATTTTCAACCTTTTTCTAGCTTTGTCTACTTTTTTGGATAGCATGCTTTTCTGTGAGCATGTCACAATGCTTTGTGAGATTACCTTCTTTACGAATTGATCATGTAATGCTGTCTTAGAAACTGCAGAAAGGACGTGTTTTCTACACATCTGACACCTGCTGTATGTTCTCTTACCTCCACAAAGCATATGGTTTGTGAATCCACAGAAAAGTGATTTTTCAGAATGACTCCAGCCTCTTGTATCTAATGTGCCTAAGATGTCCAATTTGGTTTCCAGATTCAGTCTTCTTATATAGTTTCTTAAGTCACAAATAGCATGCAGGGAGAGTCATCTTTGATTCTGAGCTGCTGATTTGCATAGAAATGAGATCTGACCCATCCAATAGAGTAGTCTAATGCATGCAAAAAGCAGATGTTGATGTAAATGACTATAACTGTTCCACTTAGTCTAATATCATTAGACAGAATGAGTGAGCTAGTGTGTGTGGTAAAGAAGAGAAGACACATGGAGTGAGGGCAAGTAAAAAGTGTTTCTGTATCAAAAATTATAATAAAGTAGGGCTGTGAATTGAATGCATTAATCTGGTGTAGTTTAAAATAAAATAAATCTATAATTTATCATTTTAAAATAATAAAAATGTTAATGAAAATGTGTTTAAAAGACAAAAGCCTTCCAAAGACACAGCAATACATGATTAAATGACTCATTGAGTGATAATTCAAATAATAATTAATGTGTTCATCAGGAGTTGATTAGATACGCAGTGTTGCAATGAGAAAACACTGCATTTTCTGTAAATCCAGTGGTCGAATGACTGAATGTAGAAGCAATATGCTTTTTTTTAGAAAGGAAAATTTAAAACATTAAAAAGAAGAATTGGGTAGAATCAATCATTGTAGTCTGATTACTAGTTACAAGTACTTAATTTTTGGAATCTGATTACGTAATCCAGATTACATGTAATCAGTTACTACCCAGCACTGGATATATGTAATTAATTTCATTAGTTAATTAGCATATAATGTAATTATTTTGGCATTAATACTATTTGTAATTTTATTTTAATCGATCAACAGATACCAACTTTTGATATTTTGGAAGATATATTTGACTAAGAGGAGTCCCAGAGCTCTCGCTAGTACAGTACTGCAGGTTGGCACTAATAGCATGAGATAAAATTCTTCTTTCGTATGGCATTTCAAGTCCATTTTGCGCTGTCAAGAGTTATTAGTCTCTGCACCTAGTGTCTCTCTCTCTTTTCCTGCCCATATGCTGCGTTTTCCCAGAGGCGTCTATGGGAGGCTCATTTCTGAAGTTCCTTTCCAATCCCGCTCTCAGAGGAGTCATTTTGGCTGCCCACCCGCTAGCTTGTCCACCCTTGATCGAGTGTGTGTGGGTGTGTTTGTGCGATTGTATGTGTGTGTGTTGGCACCGGTGGCATTTTTGATTAAACTCAGTTCTCTCCTTACTAATTACCCCTCTCTCAGGCCCAGTTGCTATATAGTTGTGTAGTTTCTCTTGCTCTTTTTTCTCTAATCAAAGACCTGGAACACTCATCATTGCTATGGCAGCTGCTAATTAGTGGATACCTGGCGTCTTGGCAACAGCAGGTTGGGGGAGGGCGAGTCAGGGCTGGTTGATGGGAATAATGACACCGTGTCTCCTTGTCTAGCTCTCACACTGAGATGATTAAATATGGACACACACTACGCCACCAAGCGTGTGTTTTAATATAAAGATTGGACTCCTACATGGTGACGTGGAACATGAAGAATAACTTCATGTGAATCACACCGTTTTATGTTGTGGTTGAGCCAGGTGCATTTATCTGTGAAAGGGAGGTCAAAAAAAGAACTATTACTTTTGGAACAAGTCAATACTAAAATAATAACAATATAGTTTTATCTACAGTACTGGTAGTATAAATTACCAGGGCTTGACATTAACACCCGCCAACTCGCCAAAAGAGGGTTGCGTGTGACGCGGTCACTCCTACTAGACACTTGGGCATGTTGAATTGTATAAATGATATGTACATCTTTTAAAAAGGCATTTGAATTAATAAACGTGCAATGTAGTGTTGTCAAAAATATTGATTTTTCGATGCATATCGATTAAAATATCTGAAACGCTTCCAATACTCATTTTCCTCAGAATAGATACATGATACCAGCTGCTCTTTCTCTCTCTCTTATTTCTCGGACAGCGAGTTGACACACACACACCCTCCTCCCCTCACTCACTCGTTTCATTTGCTCCGGATGAATATTGTTGGTGTTACAGGGCTTGGATTTTGGCGTTGGGTTGCGCATATTGCGCATAATTTTTGCAGATTTTGTGCTCACACTCGAAGTGTGCACACATAAAGCCGCCTCTCAGTACTAAATTGTTGTCTAAACAAAATTTAAGGTCAAATACACACAAAATAATGTCAAAATGCCGGTCTTGCAGAGTATTCACATTAACACAGTCAGTATGTTTTAAGTGAACATAAACAGTTGATAAAGAAAACGCATGTGTTACAGTTTAATGGATCTGTGCGTCAGGTCTTAAAGTGACAGCAGCCTAATATACTTGCTGCTGAATTATGAGATAATATTAAAAATATCTATATGGCAGTTTTCCCCATGGTATTGAGATCATAATTGTGGCCAGTGAAAATACTAAGTGGCTAGTGAGTAAAAATTGAATGTCAAGCCCTGCAAAGTACTTACTCAATTTGTACCCAACTGTTAACGTACCCAACATGCAGTATTTTTAGTGGTACTGTTATCGGCTACTGATTTTTTTGTATCTTGACAACTCAAATATGCAAATATTTGTTGAGTATGTGTGTAGCTGCATAGAGAAACCACCTGAAGGTTTTTTGGGCATGCTGTGACTAGAAAGTCCCACAATGCTGTTTGTCTGGCACATTAGCACTGTAAATAACCCAAACAGAATTTGCCCTAGCAGAAAATATTTTATGGTGGTATATGATAACATTCTTTTAATGTTATATGACACTTTTTGTTTTACAAAATACATCTCTTTTTTCTTAAATCTATAAAGCACCATTCTGAGAGCAGTGCTGGGTACACTCAAAAAAAATAACTGTAAAAAACAAAACAAATTTACACAGTAAAATGCCGTTTTCCATTAAGTAAGCAATAAGGTACTCGAGGCTAGTGCTGTATCGTGAATAAGTCACAGCTGAAGGGTGTTGTTAGGCACAATGCGAAGCGGAGTAACCCCTTCAGCCGTGACTTATTCACGATACAGCACTAGCCTCGAGTACCTTATTGCTTTTATAAAACGGTTACCACACAATACAATATTAAAGCCAAAAGTATGTATCAATGAAACTTTCATGAAGTAAACTTTCACTAAATCCTTCCTTCCGCCGGAAAAAATAGTCCCTGACCGTGAACAGCAACAGAAGTTGCATTATTACGCCATTAGATGGCGGCAAAGACTGTCTTTATGAGTGTGTGAGTCAGTAGTGAAGACTTCTACATTGAAAAGACTGAATTGTTTTGAAATCAGAACAAGATGCAACTGACAAATGCTTTGATTAGCGCTGTCAGTCACGGGAAAACCCCTTAACTGTTAAAAGGACAAGCTATTACAGCGGACATTCAAACTGATTTTTTATTATGAACATAGGACTGACCTGAAGGAAAATGCTAAATCTGAATGCAGGTAATAAACTCGTTCACTCGATCTCTTTCTCACAACACTCTTCTACATAATGCATTAAGCTTCAATGAACAATATTAATTGAGAATATACAGTTTACGTTGCTAAGAGTGGTTGCTAAGGGTGTTGTGTAGTGATACACAGAACCGTTGGGTGAAGCAGTCATAGCCATGTTTTATCGTGAATAAAACACAGCTATTGACCAATCAGAATCAAGGACAGGAACTAACCGTTTTATAAAACAGTAATATACCGTAAAAATAATGCATTCTGTGTAATATTATTTGTTGTTATCCTATAGGTTACTTTCCTGAAAATGACAAACATTACCCAGAATGCTTTGTTTTTACAGTATATTACTTCTGTATATTACAAATGTATTATTAAACTATTACAGTGCATTCTGGGTAATATTATGTGTCGTTTGTCGAGAAAGTAGGCCTCTTTTCTTAAAATCATAACTATTACCCAGAATGCATTGTTTTATGGTATATTACTGTTTCAAAGGAAAACACTATTTTGTTGTGTGAATTTGATTCGTTTTTTCAATTTTTCCAGTTATTTTTTAGTGTGTAGTAACTGCTTACATGTAATCTGGATTACATAATCAGATTCCAAAGATTACATACTTGTAATTAGATTACATTACATTTTAAAATACTCGTAATTAGACTACAGTTACTCTTTTATTGATTTTTGTTTTTATTTTAAAATAATTTATTAGAATTTTACATTTTTATGCTTTTTATTAAACTCAGGAACCCCAGTCTGGGAAACCATGATGTAATGTAATATTTAATGCACTTTATGTTGTTGATAACAAAGAATGCAATTTTCTTTCTCTTTGTATTTTTATATCAATTTATATCAAGATTATCCTATTCAAATCAATGTAATAAACGAGTTAGGTCAAAAGTAATCTAAAAGTAATCAAAAAGTACTCAGATTACATTACCTTAAATGTGTAACGTGATGGATGACGTTTACTAACTACAATTTTGTCATGTAATTTGGAATCAGTAACCGGCTACAATTTGTAAGTAATCTAACCAGCACTGTCTGAGAGTTTAACTAAAAAGATTTGAAGAAGTAAAAAGAATCACAAATACAGAATGAGAGATTATGGGACAAAAAAGCTAGAGAGAGAGAACATGATAGCATGGCTGTGAATAGGGCAGGATGCATGAGATGAGAGTATTGAAAGGAGAAAGACAGAGAGAGATATGTGGAGGAAGGGTGATAAATCATGCTAAACTCATTAATGAGATAACGGTGGCTGAGAAATATGAAGGTTAAAGGGTTGAGGGCTCTGGATGTGCCGTAGACAGAGTTATATCCTGCCAGGGCCGCTGCAGTCAGTCACGTACACGCATGCATATGTGCCTACATGTACGGCACAGCGTAAGTGTCAAAAGGACATTTTGTTGATCAGAATTGACAAGACTGATGTAAAATCATTCCAGACTGAATTTACGATTTACTGTGTGTTCGTGAAGTTGAGGTCGGCTGCCTCTCAGCTCTTCAGACATCAATTCACCTTACTGTGACACACCAGAAATGGAGCTCTCTGTGATTTACAACAAAACACATTCACATATGCTTACAAATTCATCGGCATGTCATGCTCTCTGATGGTTCAGGTTTATATGGCCACGTGTTGACTTTAGACACTGTAAAGGATGTGCTCAAGGCTGGTTTGAAGGTACAGATCTGACTTCGATAGGTGACGATGTATTTACTGCATCAAAGCTCTGAGCTGCTTTTAATTTACACACAATTCAGCTTACATTCAATGATGTAACAGTGTTGGTTGGGCAGATTTGTCCTCTGTTCTATTGTGTTCCTCATTGTTTTAGCCTTAATCTTTCTGAATTTCTCACGTTTAGCATGTTTACGAGTATTTTTCCAACTATGGGCAGTTTTGTCCCTGTAGACTTTTAGAAAAAGTTGGCATCACAGAAGTTTTTTGCTTCTATGATGCCTAGAAGAACCATTTTTGGTTCCCCAAAGAACCTTTCGGTGAACAATTCTTAACCTTCTGTGGTCTCATTTTGATTATAAAAGATGAGTTATAAGGGATAAAATTAAGACATGTTCAGCATCATTACTCCAGTCTTCAGTGTCACATGATCCTTCAGAAATCATTCTAATATGCTGATTTGCTGCTCAAGAAGCATTTCTTATTATTATCAATGTTGAAAACAGTTGCTGCTTATTTTTATTTATTTATTTATTTATTTATTTATTTTTGTACAATCTTGATACTTTTTTTCAGCATACTTTGATCAATAGAAAGTTCAAAAAAACAGCATTTATTTGATTTATTTAATATCATTCTCTGATAGAAATGACAGTGGTGGAGTGGTGGACATTTTTGGAACAAAATGGACAATTTTGTTGGCTAATTACACTGCTAACATTTTATGTATTATAATACACACAATTAGTTCACATTTTTTTGCATAATTTTCAGAAAAATTTGGATCAAACAGTAAATGTTTAAAAATAATTTTCGGCCAATATCTAAGCTACAATTTGTATCTAAAATATTAGCAAAAATAGTTTTTAGTCAGCTTACTTTACATTTTTGATACATTTCAGTCTGGTTTTAGATCAGGTCATGGCACAAAGTCCGCTCTTCTTACAGGGTACCCGCGGGGTCTTAAAAGCATTGAAAAAGTCTTAAATTTGATAATCTAAAATTAAGGCCTTAATAGCCTTGAATTTGGTATACAAAGTCTTGGATTTCGTTACAAAGGTCTTATTTTTATTTTTTAACTTTTCCTAGGATTAAGTTCATACCGTAACAAAATGAACTGTTACTAGTGTAGGCTAATTAAAAATTCATGCAGCGTAATGTTGAGTGCACCTCGCGCTCCACGTCATAGCAGTAAGCGCGAAAGCTCGCGCACCCGTTACTATGGTTACTAGGCAAGTGAGGTAAATTACTAGAGATGAGCCGGATACTTGGCTGAAACGAGTATCCGGTACGGATAAAGCACTTCTGCCGAGTACGAGTATTATACGAGTAATACGAGTCAATATCTGTGCTCGGATTGAATGAAAATCATCATTGGGTAGCTGATTGTGTCAGCGTTCTGTGATAGTCTAGTCCAGTGGTCTCAAACTGCCGGCTTCTTTACACTGGCTACCAGTTAATTTTAGAATAAAGTACAAGGTACTTTTGTATAATTTTAAAGATCTGCATGGACTGGCACCAAAATATGTTTCTAAACTTATACATTTTAGTTACTCACAGAGATCTCTGAGATCCCAAAATCAGCTGCTCCTTGAAATTCCTCGGTCACTGTTAAAAAAGGAAAGGATATGGTGCTTTCTCAGTTGCTGCTCCAAAGTTGTGGAATGGTTTACCAATGTCTATCAGATCGTCTACCTCTGTAAACATGTATAAACTCGTCTTAAGACTTAAGGCCTTCGCTACTTTGTAAGGACCATTAGGTTTGGATTATAAGTTTATATTATTATTATAGTATTATCTTTCTCTTGTTTATATGGTATTATCTCTTTCCCCCTATCTTATTGTGTTTGCTATTGTATTATTTCTTTCCTTGTATTTTATTGTGTTTTATGTAATCCCTTTTAAATTGTACAGCACTTTGGTACACTCTTTGTTTTTTAAGGTGCTTTATAAATAAATTTTGATTTGATTTGAATTTAAAGGGAAGCAAATTAACAGTAAAGGCTTGAAAATTGACATCTGTTATGAAAACTATTACATCACAGGAAGGCAGATTATATGGCGAATGATGCTTATACTGTAGATACTCTTGAAAAGACAAATCTAAGTAGAACTTCGTTCAGTGATTATCATTCATTTTTTTATGGCGTATTCTATCATTTCTGTCTATGAACAATTACCTTCATATGTCACCCTTTGAATGAGACCTTGGAAGGTTGGTTATTCAATCTGTAATTCCTCTTCTCTGACTTATCTGTCTGTTTTCACCTCTAAACAAGTAAAGGAGACAGAAAAATGTGTTTTTCCTCCTCCTTCCCTCCTCTCTCTTATGATAAATGGATGACGAGTCGCTTTTCTCCGGTTCGACTTTTTGGACAGGCTTCAAGGCAACAGATGTGAGTTTGTGTTTGGAGAATGAAATATTGAACCATTAGAGCGACGCTACATGCCCGATTCAACCGCTGTCACTTTGTATGTGTGCTCAGTTTCTTTCTCACCCTTATCTTTCTCTCTCTCTCTCTCTCTCTCTCTCTCTCTCTCTCTTTGTACTTTCTTGTTTTTTTGTTTACACATAAGGACTTTAGGACAGAATCAGCTTGGTATGAATTTAACATTTTCATACTTTCCTACGTTTAACTCTTCACAACATCTGCCGATGGATGGATGGATGGATGGATGGATGGATGGATGGATGGATGGATGGAAGGATTGGTAGGTGGATGGATGGATGGGTGGGTGGGTGGATGGATGGGTGTATGGATGGTAGGATTGGTAGTTGGATGGATGGATGGGTGTATGGGTGTATGGATGGAAGGATTGGTAGGTGGATGGATGGATGGATGGGTGTATGGATGGTAGGATTGGTAGGTGGATGGATGGATTGGTAGGTGGATGGATGGATGGATGGATGGATGGATGGATGGATGGATGGATGGATGGATGGTAGGATTGGTAGGTGGATGGATGGATGGATGGATGGGTGTATGGATTGAAGGATGGATGGATGGGTGTATTGGTAGGTGGATGGAAGGATTGGTAGGTGGATTGATGGATGGATGGATGGATGGATGGATGGATGGATGCATGGATGGATGGATGGGTGTATGGATGAAAGGATTGGTAGGTGGATGGAAGGATTGGTAGGTGGATTGATGGATGGATGGATGGATGGATGGATGGATGGATGGATGGATGGATGGATGGATAGGTGTATGGATGGAAGGATTGGTAGGTGGATGGAAGGATTGGTAGGTGGATTGATGGATGGATGGATGGATGGATGGATGGATGGATGGATGGATGGATGGATGGATGGGTTGGTGGGTGGGTGGATGGATGGATGGATGGATGGATGGATGGATGGATGGATGGGTGTATGTATGGATGGATGGATGGATGGGTGGGTGTATGGATGGAAGGATGGATGGATGGATGGATGGATGGATGGATGGATGGATGGATGGATGGGTGGGTGTATGGATGGAAGGATGGATGGATGGATGGATGGATGGGTGTATGGATGGAAGTATGGATGGATGGGTGTATGGATGGAAGGATTGGTAGGTGGATGGATGGATGGATGGATGGATGGATGGATGGATGGATGGATGGAAGGATTGGTAGGTGGATGGAAGGATTGGTAGGTGGATTGATGGATGGATGGATGGATGGATGGATGGATGGGTGGGGGTATGGATTGATTGATTGATTGATTGATTGATTGATTGATTGATTGATTGATTGATTGATTGATTGATTGATTGATTGATTGATTGATTGATTGATTGATTGATTGATTGATTGATTGATTGGGTCAGTAAGATTTTTTAAAAAAAATAAATGAATATTTTAATTCAGCAACAACACAATATAACACAATTATTATGAGCACCAAATCAGCATATTAGAATGATTTCTAAGGATCATGTGACACTGAAGAATGGAGTAATGATGCTGAAAATTCACCTTTACCATCACAGGAATGAATTACTTTTTGAAATTCAGTATATTCAAATAGAAAGAAGTTATTTTAAATTGATATACAATATAGATTAATTAGAAGACACTAATATACAAGACTTCTTTTTTCATTTCTTTCATAATATTTTCTGGAGGTCAGGGACTATCCGGTGTCACAGAGCAGCACAAAACACCCAGAAAAACATTTGAAAGGCTGCATTTTGTTCTGATGTGTGCTTAGATGTGGATCTGAAGTGTCGCGTCAGTTTGAAGTGATGTCATTAAGAGGCTCTTATCATCCTCAAACAGAGTCTGTTCCTCACGGCAGAGGATTGTTACAGTTTCACTGGCTGGCCTCCCTCTGGGCAGGATGGTGTATCGATAGTCCTGCCTGTTAACACCTGCACACACACACACACACTAACGAACAGTCATGATCTCCTGCGCTCAGGGAGAAGATACTATTGAACAGAAAGGGCCTCCATTTGAGGAGCAAGACCAAGTAGATAAAGTCATTCGCTGTATAGCGTGTCAAACAAGACCGGGAGAGGAAATTGAAAGAATTGTTCTGTAAGGCAGACTCATTTGCAAAACCCAGATAGTCCTTGTATAATCCTCCCTCGCTGGATGGAAAACAATGGGCGGCACCAAGCTCTGAAGGGATTCTGCGCCTGCTGTCCCTCATCTGCACTGATTTAGGAAAAATGTGTCCTGTTTTGGGACACTTTGTCCTCTTTTTCCCTTGTCTTTCCGTCTCTGAGCTCAGTCGGCATAAGCCAACGGCAAAGCTTACACGTAGCCGGCTCCAAAACGATATGAAATAAGGGCTAAAACGTGCACTTTATCTCTAACTATTGGCCCGTAGCTACGCAAGGACCTAATGAAGCCGCAGCTAATGTGCGTACGCGTGTGCGCGCGAGTGTGTACGGGAGTCAAGCGGCTGGTTAATTAGCTGTGAATGTGTGGTTTTGAAGAGCTTAGCGTCGGACTCTAGATCCTCATTATCTCTGTAACACCAGCGTTCCCTTTCCGCTGTCTCCCCTCTCCTCAAACCAGTGTTATACAGCAGCACCCAGAGATAAGGAAACACACACACACACACTCACACATCACCAGTGTTGGACATGTCCCCAGTCGCTAAAACCTCATTATGAGCTCTGTTTGTGTATTGTCATTAAGTTGTATGTGTTTGCCCTCGGGGAGCGATTAAACAGGGCAGGGCTTTTGTTTTAGGCCTCTGTATTTATAATTCTTTGACAGCTGTGAATAACCTGAACCCTGTGCCTTTGAATCATATTGGTCATGGGATGGTTCTGTTCCAAAACAACATAGGTAGCATCCTAACTGAGACGGAACCTCATAAGTTAGCAATTTGAAATATTCTATAGAGTGTATGTATATATAGGCTCTTAATGTGAAGACTTGACCATATGACTATATGCACGGTTACTTCACTTGGCCAACTGTTAGCTGTCATTCTGTACTCGCTGTACATCGACACAGAACTATCAATGGTTGATTTTTTAATACTGTATTTACATTTTAATGCATTTATCACACTTATTGCCAATAAACCAGTTTTATTGATTCCAATAAAGACTTGAAGCTACTACTAACGTTAGAATAAGAAACATGGTGTCTGTAATTAGAAACGCACACGCAACATTTGTCCATCACTTCAAATGTTATTTTTAATGTGATGACCAAAATCATTATTTGCTCATCCTTCTGAGATTGTCCCCATTTGTAAAACCGAACGTTTCAAGATGTAGGAAATCCAACATTTGATAGAAAACACAAAAGACATTAATTACCACTATAACCAGCAGATGGCAGCAGAGCAGCATTTATTTGCGCATTATGTTAATTTCCTGTAATAGTTTCACTCAGTTTCGCTTTTAAATATATGAAACATTATAAAATCACTAGGTTTAAAAATACATTTTGTCAAACTGAAGTATGAAGTACTCACAAAATCTCATGAAAAACAACAACTTTTATTGCAAATGAATTACATAGAAAGCAAGCAATGGTTTCCGCACACTTGTGAAAACTCACATTTTATTCAATGAATCTAAAGTGCACAATAAATCTTTAATTTACAGTGTGTTGACTACGTCAGGACATTGAAGGTGCCGACATACCAACAATGACATTTCACAGAAAGTTTTCCAGCTGGCTTATATTATTGCGGAAGTTCTTAAAGGATTGGTTCACTTCAGAATTAAAATTCCCTGATAATTTACTCACCCTCATGTCATCCAAGATGTTTATGTATTTCTTTCTTCGTTTGATAAGAAATTATGGTTTTTGAGAATTATGGTTTTGAGAATTCCAGGATTTTTCTGGTTTGGTTGAAGGTTCAAATTGCAGTTTCAGTGCAGCTTCAAAGGGCTCTACATGATCCCAGACAAGGGTCTTATCTAGCGACATGATCATCATTTTCTAAAGAAAATAAAAATGTAAAGTACTTTTTAACCACAAATGCTCATCTTGCACTGCTCTGTCATGCACCACGCATTACGTAATCATGTTGGAAAGGTCACACATGATGTAGGCCGAAGTACCATAGATCTCCATCTCATTTTCTCCTCCAACTTCATAATCATTTTCCTCAAAAAACGTAATTTCTTTTCAAATGAAAAAAGAAAGACATAAACATCTTGGATGACATGGGCGTGAGTAAGTTATCATGAAATTTTAATTCTGAAGTGAACTAATCCTTTAAGAACGTTCTGTGCATATGGTCAATTGATTACAATAAATGGCTTTAGCATGTTGCTAAGCTAACAGTGTGATACTTAAACATTGAAATACTTAGCTCCTACAAATATTGGGTAAATTTTTTGTTTTGTTTTTATTTTTGTTGATGCTTGTCCATATTGAATGAAAGCTGTATTTTTTTTAATATATATAAAATTTTTATACATTTTTAGTTTGATTCTACCCCAAAAGTGTAAACACTCTGACTCTGTGTTGCTAGCAAAACATTGCTCTGTTTGAGCATCGCAGTAACAATTATATAAATGTGTATGTGTATTTTTGCAATTCTGTTTAGTTCTGAAATTACACACTTTAATTATATTTTTAATGAACATTTCTCATGCCATATTTTCCTGCTTCGGAGGCCCAAGAACAGAGAGCATTGTCCAGAGTAGTAAGGACAGCAGAGAAAGCCATCAGGACTTCTCTACCCTGGATTATAAACATTTATACCCAATGATGCAGGACCAGGGCCAAAAGAATTATTAAAGACATTCACCATCTTGGACACACACTATTGTCATTCCAACCCTCAGGGAGGTGCGACCGGATCCTGAGGACAAACACAGAAAGATTGAGAAGGACTTTCTATCCTCAGGCAATCCGACTATTGAACAAGGACACTTGAAGAATCTGTAGGACTTTTATGCCACACATAAATACATACAGTACACACAGACACAGACATTATCATATACTTTTTGTTTTAATTATTTATGCTAGTATAAAATATATTTATTATGTGTTTTTAACTTATTGCTGTTACATTGTGAGACGAGAAACTAAAATCATTTCACTACATTACATCACATGTATATGTATGTGACAAATAAAGAACCCTGAACCATCTTGATTTTTTTTTTTCATTTTTTTTTCAAAAAGCTCCCTGCTAGGGCTGGGTTCAGTATCGAAGATGAATCGACTTCGATAATGAACCCGATTTTGCGTGGCTTGTCCGTGAACTACGGCTCTGTCTATTAAAAGGCGCTCCATTTGAAAGCAGGTGATGGCGATTTAGCGGTAATCAGGGAACCGGCTTTACTGACGAAATGCGCGTGAGAATAGCATGCGATGTATCGCCCAGCCCTACTCCCTGCAATGCATTCTGGAAGGCCTTCTCTGAGAAAGATACATGAGATAATGCTTTGTCCAGAATTTTGTATTATGAAAGCCAACATAACAATTAAAGCTGCAAGCAGCAATGAAAGGGCCCTTGCACCCGGCACCACCTGGTGGCTTGAGGAAAACAGTGAATAGTGGGTGACATGCATTTAAGCGAGTAAATACAGGAGAAATATGGCAAAGTCATTTTGAGGTGCAACATTTCCTGCAGCCAACAGGTGGCGCTTTGATTATTAATGAATATTGCCATGTAGATGTCTTCAGGCCAGGACTATTATCAAACATGTGAAGTTTGGAGCTGATCAGACATTGTATGCCTGAGTTACAACAACTTCCTGTTTCGTTGCGATAATTTTGCACTAAGCCAGTGTTTTAATGTAACATGATTTAATGTGTTTCTAGCATGTTTGGTACTTCATGGCATATACAAATTTGTTTCTGGGAGTGAATTACAGTGCATTACAGTGCAATTACAGTGCCGTTTCCTGTTGCCGGCAGGTGGCGCTATGACTAACTGAATAGGCCAGGCCAGGACTCTAATAAAATATGTGAAGTTCGGAGCAGATCTGTCATTGTATGCCTGAGTTACAACAGCTTCCTGTTTCATGGTGAAACATCGAAGTTTGTCAGGCCGCCACGGACACGCCCTTCAGTGAAAACTCTAGATCTTCGCAATTTAACGTTGCAAAGGCCTTTCGATTAGACTGACCAAATATGATGTTGATCTGATTAAAGCTCTAGGAGGAGTTCGTAAAAGTACAATGTCTGGAAATGGCAAAAACTGCAGAAATTTTGCAGAGAAAATTCAAAATATCTCACTTTCTGTTGGGTTTTCAGATTTTGCACCCAGGGACTTTTTTTGTAGGTATTGGGCTGTTACATGTGTCTACCGAATTTCATACCTGCACGAAGGGCGCTTAATTGAAATTTTGTAGGTGGCGGCATTTTGCCACACCTATTTGTGAAACCCATATCAGATGTAAATTTTCAGCACTTCTGACACGTGTGCAAAGTTTCATGATTTTCAAGCATGTTTAGTCCCTCAAAAATGCGATTCATTTCAGAGAAAGAGAATAATTGACCGAGCAATTACAATAGGGTGCTCACACCATCGGTGTTCGGGCCATAATGAACAACCTTCACATGAAGAGCATGTATATGATGCCTTAAAATGCTAGTGTCTAAGCAGGTTGCTAGATTTGGAACAGTGCTAACGTGCTTTTTTCTGAACTCTTAGAAGCATGATGCGTATCATCACCATGGTAACAGTGTCATTGTCAATGCAGTGGAGTGACCTCAGAGGTTGTAGGTTCACTGTGATGACTTGAATGAAAGAAAATGAATGAATGAAAGCCACAAAAGGAAGCAATCTGAAACGTGCTGCTCTGATGAAGCGTCGCTGTATGGTGCCGTGCTTATTATTGAGCATGAGTTCTTACGTGTGTGAATGACCTGCAGATTATGGGTCATTATGATGGAAAGCGGCTCGTGTGTTGCGATAACACAGGACTCTCTACGCAACCTCGCGGCAAACATTCCATTCTGTGAGCTAGTTAGAGGGAGGCTGGCGTTGAATAGGCACACAAGTAATTAATCTTTCAAGGATTTTCTATGCTTCCAATTTTAAACTGCCCAGAAGGAATGGAAACGCAGTTATGTGCCGAAGATTTTGCATCTAAAACCCAGAAAAGCACTTGAAAGATTAAAGTCTGCAGTTGGTGGGACTGTTTCATTTTGTATTACAAGCAGAATTCTTGGAAAACAAGTAATTTATTTGCTGGGAAGCCAGAGATTTTCTTTCAAGTTAATATATGAATGAAATGGAATTTCTTTTTGTGTAAACCAGCTAGCTGTGAATGCTGCCACTGATGAAACCAGAGGTGGAGACACCACGAAAAGATGACATAAAATCCAGAACAGAAAATTAAATCAATTAGTGAACCATTTTTTGGAACTGGTTCATTCCAATGTACAACCCAATTCATGAAAATAAATTGAAAGCTGCTAGACAGATAATATCTATGCTATTTTAAAAACAGCTGAGCTACTACTTTGTGAAAAAGTATGCTTAATTGCATTGAACGTGTCCTTAATCTTAAAAGTATAAAAAAAAAACATATTTGCAGATATAATAAATAAAATGAATTAAAATAAAAATATTTTAATGAAATAAAAGGCCACTTAAAGGGTACCTATTATGAAAAAATCCACTTTTATGAGGTGTTTTGAACACAGATGTGTGCACAGTGTGTGTACACAACCACCATATAATGGTAAAAATCCACCCACTCTTTTTTTTATAATCCCTATAAATCATAAACCGTCTCTCCAAACGAGCAGTTCCAGATCTAATACTCTTACTGTGCGTTCACACCGCCGCCGAGAGCATCAAAGTGACAGGAAGTCATTCATTTTCAATGTGAGATCCGGCGAGCAGCGGCGTGGTGTGTCTTGGATGGTGTGGACATCGAGGAGAGTGGTGGAGAGTGGAGAGTTATGGTAATGGTAATGAGCTATGGTAATGAGCTATGACACGGTTCTGCGGCAACCAATTGGAATGTAGAGGTCCTCCGCTTGAGAGGATTCCAGAGAACGCAGTCATGTAAACTTTGGTACCGACCAAATATTAGTTCCCAAGCAAAATGGAGAAGAGGTGGATAATTGCCGTGGCGGGTTTCCCAATAATATGCGATATGTTTGTGTACAGGGGCATAATTAAGAAAAATGATGCATGGACCAAGGTCTCTGACATTGTTTGCATGCTGTGTCTGAAATTGCATAGCTGTATGCCTATATATTTACTATATACATATATATTATTAGCCTATTATATAAATATATAGCTGTATGCACTATATATATAAGCCTAATGACATTATTTTCTCCAGCTAAGCAATTTGTTCTCTGCGTTCTCTGGAATCCTCTCAAGCGGAGGACTTCTACATTCCTATTGGTTGACCGTTACTTTGACAGCAACTGTCTGAATGCACAGTACAGCATTGTTGGCAGGGCAGCCAGAGCTAATTTTGATGCTCTCGCTGGCAGCGGTGTGAACGCACAGTTACTTAAGAGTAGGGGGAAGCCCCGCCCACGAATGGTGACAAAATCTGCCCTATTATCTTAGCTCCTCCCCTACACAGTCCGCCATGTTTATCTCCTCATCAGAACATTTAAAGGTGCTGAAGAACATGTTTTCAAAAGATGTAATATAAGTCTTAAGTGTCCCCTGAATGTGTCTGCGAAATTTCAACTCAAAATACTCCATAGTTTTGTTTTTTTTTTATTAATTTTTTTAACTGCCTATCATTATAAATGCACCGATTCAGGGTACGCGGCCCCTTTAAATCTCGTGCTCCACGCCCCAAGAGCTCGCGCTTGCCTTAAACAGCATAAACAAAGTTCACACAGCTAATATAACCCTCAAAATGGATCTTTACAAAGTGTTCGTCATGCAACATGTCTAATCGCGTAAGTATAGTATTTATTTGGATGTTTACATTTGATTCTGAATGAGTTTGATAGTGCTCCGTGGCTAAAGCTAACATTACACACTGTTGGAGAGATTTATAAAGAATGAAGTTGTGTTTATGAATTATACAGACTGCAAGTGTTTAAAATTGAAAATAGCGACGGCTCTCTTGTCTCTGTGAATACAGTAAGAACCGATGGTAACTTTAACCATATTTAACAGTACATTAGCAACATACTAACGAAACATTTAGAAAGACAATTTACAAATATCACTAAAAATATCATGATATCATGGATCATGTCAGTTATTATTGCTCCATCTGCCATTTTTCACTGTTGTCCTTGCTTGCTTACCTAGTCTGATGATTCAGCTGTGCACAGATCCAGACGTTAATATTGCCTGCCCTTGTGTAATGCATTGAACATGGGCTGGTATATGCAAATATTGGGGGCGTACACCCTGACTGTTACGTAACAGTCGGTGTTATGTTGAGATTCGCCTGTTCTTCGGAGGTCGTTTAAACAAATAAGATTTATATAAGAAGGAGGAAACAATGGAGTTTGAAACTCACTGTATGTCATTTCCATGTACTGAACTCTTGTTATTCAACTATGTCGAGGTAAATTCAATTTTTGAATCTAGGGCACCTTTAACAGCAGCATTCAAGTGAGAACTGTATTCTTATTAAAGCTACTAAAGTTATTCAGTCAAGAGCAGTGAGTGATTTTCTGTTTTTCTTTTGTTGTTTGGTTTATATTAACAGCAGTAGGTTACGCTGCTGTCACTTTAATTTACAGATCTAATATACACATGTGATTTCTTTCCCTGCTGTTTACGTTCACAGACATAACCGAATGTGTTTATGTGAACTTTGTGTGTTTTTGACAGTTTTAGTGCAATAAGACGTAAGAGAAATCACAAGACGCGTCATCTAACAGTCAGCTTTCTGTGTGCGTGCTTCAGATGTGTGCACTCAGAAAACCCTATATCAGAAGTTTAAACTGATATGGCTTTAAAACACATGCAAATAATTAACTTTTGTGATGATGAAGAACTGCAATGTCACATGAGCGTGACCGCAATAGAGATGATGATAAAACCAAACAGATGTTTTGTTAGTTTTTGGCAGAGTATTCGAGGCACGAGCTGTACAGGCTCCACCCTCTTCTGGAAGCAGCAGCTCATTTGCATTTAAAGATACATGCATGAATACAGCATGTTTTTCCTTCCACTCAAAAATGGGCATTTACAACATGGTATAATAAATGATCTGTGGGGTATTTTGAGCTGAAACTTCACAGACACATTCTGGGGACTCCTGAGACTTACATTACATCTTGTAAAAAGCTGCATAATAGGTTCTTAACACACTTAAGTACACCTTTAAAAAGAGCACTGATTATATCAAATTGAAAGTTTTACTTTACACTACATTTTAAATCATTATGTTTTAATATTTTGCAATGCTCTAAAGAAATAATCTTATTTTGATGTGTTGACAAACATAAAGCATATGTAAAGTACTTGATTATAATTTTAACTGTAGCGTGTTAATTGATATTACATTTAAAGGAAATGTATTTCAAAGGTACTAAATTGCAACTTCATTAAAAATGTGTAATTAGAAATATATTTATATACATGACATGATGCTTTTCAGTAGAAATTAAACTGAAGTATATTTAGTTTACCATAAATGCTTGTCTGTATTTCAGAGACAGTAGAAATAATTATGAAATTACATATAAAGATGCACATAAATCCAAAAACATTACATTCAGTTTGCACTTACTGTAAGTATATTCTTTTAAAATGTATTATTTCTGTAATAAGTACTCATTCTATAAATATGCTAAAGTGTACTACATTTTCACAAGGCCTATCACAAAACTGAAAATGTAAAATCATCATACTCCGTTTTAAGTGTGAAATCATTAAGTTTGTGTGGGCACATGACATGATAGTTTGATAATGAAAGCTGCCCATTAACCTTATTCAAAACTTTTTAACAAAGCAACCCTCTTTCTCAAAGTTTGTTTAACACGTCACTGACAACACTTCATATTTCAGCAGGGAAAATAGCACCTCGCAGTCAGACGGGTTGTCATAAGATGTCATCCACTGTAGCAACTCTCGAGTTAACTGCCAGACCCATGGGGGTGCGTTTCTCCTTCCCCCCGTGCATTCGGCGTGTGGCGTGTGTATTGTGTTAGTGATGTTTTAATGACTCTAGATGAAGTGGGTGGTGAGGGGAAGATTGCCACTTGCAGTAGATTTCAGCAGATGATTGCTCTTCAGCGGCAGGAGGCTGACACTAGCGCCGGGGCCCTGGTGTTTCAGCCATCAGCCTGGAGGACGACTCGCTCCGAGCTCTTGACCTATTTCTGTCCTCTAATCACCTCTCTGGGTTAATGTCCCCCTTTATTTCCATGGCCATTCAGTGTTTTAAGGCCATTTCTGAAGCTTTCTGTGGTTGAATTTTTAAGTTTAAAGGTGCCGTAGAACGTCTTTTCACAAGATGTAATATAAGTCTAAGGTGTCCCCTGAATGTGTCTGTGAAGTTTCAGCTCAAAATACCCCACAGATTTTTTTAAATAATTTTTTTTAACTGCCTATTTTGGGGCATCATTAACTATGCACCGATTCAGGCTGCGCGGCCCCTTTAAATCTCTCGCTCCCTGCCCTCCCGAGCTCTCGACTATAAGTGCAGTCATACAGTGCATAAACAAAGTTCACACAGCTAATATAACCCTCAAATGGATCTTTACAAGATGTTCATCATTCATGCTGCATGCATGCATCGATTCCTGTAAGTATAGTATTTATTTGGATGTTTACATTTGATTCTGAATGAGTTTGAGGCTGTGCTGCGTGGCTAAAGCTAACATTACACACTGTTGGAGAGATTTATAAAGAATGAAGTTGTTTATGAATTATACAGACTGCAAGTGTTTAAAAATGAAAATAGCGACGGCTCTTGTCTCCGCGAATACAGTAATAAAATATAGCTGCAAGCAGCAATTCGGGGCCAAGCCCCAGAAGGGGCAGTAGCGCAATACGGAGCAGGTAGAGCAAAAACAGCAGAAATTGAATGTACATGCAAAACAGCTGGTTCAGAAGGACAGGTGGAAATGAAATGAAAATCAATAGAAGTTCAGATGAGAATGAACACAGAATGAACTAAAAACACTTGTATCTAATTCAAGAGGAATAAAGATTAGTACAATGCTTATTTGGATAAAAAAGGAATCAAAATGACTCATTACACACAATTGCATAATGACCACCCAACACGGGATTCGAACCCACAACCTCCAGGTCCAGTGTCCATTGCGCATGTCATTGCACCACTGTGCAGGTGACTGTTGACACAACTGCCGAAGTTCACTAGTTTATGTGAAAATGGACTCAAAAAGAAGAATTTTTATGAAACTGCACTGAATGTTATATTTAATAACTTTACTTTAGATCATTCTGCAGCTCATCATGCTGTAGCGCAATACAGAGCAGGAAGAAGAAAAACAGCAGAAAATGAACAAACATGAAACACCTGGTTCAGAATTATGTGCGAGAATGAACTCAGAAAGTACAGAAGCTTAGATGAAAATGAACACAGCATGAAACAAAAAGCATTTATTTCTAATCTAGAGGCAATAACGGAATCAAAACACACAATTTCATAAAACCACTCCACCCGAGATTCGAACCCACTATCTTTAGGTACAGGGCTCGTCAGGTACCTGGCTTTACACATTGAGCTACATTATGACACATGTTCAACATGTTGTGGAAGAGAACTTTTAGTGTAACAAAGAATTTACAAAAAAAACATTTCTTAGCATGCTAACCATATTAGCATGCCAAGCTAACTTAATGCTAATGAAGCTCATGGTTAACTTGATAGCTGAAGAGCCACATTAAAAAGAATGACAACTGGTTAGCATGCTAAGCAATTAGCATGCTAAGCTAACTAGCATAAGATAACAATCACAAGGAAGGTCACATTCAGAGACAAATATCTCGGGAACGGTAGCGAATATCAAAAATCCGTTCAGTCATTTCTATGCGGCTCGGTCCAAAGATCTTCTGAGCTGATTGTGGACAAAATAGGACAAAATTTGTGGGAGGAGTAGCGAAAAAACTGTTTTTCATTTATTTCAATATGGCAGACAGGTACATTTAAGGAAAATGACAAATGACACATCGTTGGAATTGGCATTAGCCAGGGAATAAAATGACATAAAGTATACACGTTTTGGAAAGTGTTTTCAAAAGTTATAAGCATTTTTGCAAAAAACATTATATCTGTGGAACAGTAGGTGGCGCTGTGTTGAAACTTCTCAGGTACCTTCGGGACCTACTAAAGGTCATACATACTAATTTTTGTGAAGATATGTCAAATAGTTTAAAAGATATTGAAATTTATGACAAAATTCAAAATGGCGGACATGCTTTTCATCCGATGTTGACAAATTCAATATCCCCGGATTCGGCATGGCCCAAGGAATCCATAGACACCAAGATCTTGATTTTCTAATAAAGTGTTCAAAAGTTATTGGCCAAAATATCCATTTTACAGATCTCATGACCTGTAGGTGGCGCTGTTCCCAAATTCGGCAAGGAACCTCAGATCATGGTCTTGATCAAGTGTACGAATTTTTGTTTTGATCGCTCAAAGTTTGGCTGAGATACAGCCTCTATAGCAATTTTGGGTAAACCTCATTAACTTCGTGACATCATAACTTTTGAACAAAGATGAATAAAAAAAAATCTGCTCAGTCATTTCTGTGCGGCTCAGACCAAAGATCACCTGATCAAAGTCTGGACAAAATTGGACAAATTTTGAAGGAGGAGTAGCGAAAAAACGGACTACTGTACTTTTCAAAATGGCCGCTACTGTAATGGGTGGAGACTTAATGTAAGAATTTGAATAGAATCAGCATGAAGAGACAAATCAGATGAACTAAATTGTATTTTTCTAGAGCAAATGGTTCAAAAGTTATAACCTTTAGAATGTTGAATTTTTGAACTGGTGGTGGCGCTATAGAGTTGGTCCTTGAGACTCCAAAATTGGTCAGATTTCTAGACATGACCATCACTACAAGTGTGCCAAATTTCATCATTTTCTCATGTTCCGTTGATAGGGCTGCCATAGACTCCCATTCGGGAGGAAGAATAATAATAATAAAAGGGAAAACGTACAATTACAATAGGGGCTACAGCCCCTTTGGGGCTTGGCCCCTAATAATAAAAGGGAAAACGTACAATTACAATAGGGGCTACAGCCCCTTTGGGGCTTGGCCCCTAATGAAAATCAATAGAAGTTCAGAGAATGAACACGGAATGAACTAAAATACTTGTATCTCATTGAAGAGGAATAAAGATTAGCACAATCCTTATTTGGATAAAAAAGGTATCAAAATGACTCATTACACACAATTGTATAAAGGAACCCCACACGAGATTTGAATCCACGACCTCCGGGTCCAAGGTCCATTTCTCATCTCATTGCACCACTGTGCAAGTGAATGTTTCCACACCTGCCGAAGTTTATTAGTTCATGTGAAAATGAACTCAAAATGAAGAATTCTTATAAAGCTGCACTTTAGATCATTCTGCAGCTCATCATGCTGTAGTGCAATACAGAGCAGGAAGAGGAAAAACAGCAGAAAATGAACAAACATGAAACAGCTGGTTCAGAATTACGGGCAAGAATGAACTCAGAATGTACATAAGCTTAGATGAAAATGAACACAGCATGAAACAAAAAGCATTTATTTCTAATCCAAGAGGCAGTAAAGGAATCAAAACACACTATTTTATAAAACCGCTCCACCTGGGATTCGAACCCACTAACTTCGGATACAGGGCTCTTCAGATAACTGGCTTTACACATTGAGCTACTTGAGGATGCACATTCAACAGACTGTGGAAGAAACCTTTTAGTCTAACAAAGAATTCACAAAAAAAGCATTACTTAGCATGCTAACCATATTAGCATGCTAAGCTAACTTAATGCTAATGAAGCTCATGGTTAACTTGATAACTGAAGAGCCACATTAAAGAGAATGACAACTGGTTAGCATGCTAAGCAATTAGCATGCTAAGCTAACTAGCATAAGACAACAAACACAAGCAAGGTCACATTCAGAGATGAATATCTTGGGAATGGTAGCGAATATCAAAAATCCATTCAGTCATTTCTGTGCGGCTCGGTCCAAAGATCACCTGAGCTGATTTTGGACAAAATTGGACAAAAATTGTAGGAGGAGTAGCGAAAAAACTGTTTTCCATTTATTTCAATATGGCGGACAGGTACATTTAAGGAAAATGACAAATGACACATCGTCGGAATCGGCATAAGCCAGGGAATAAAATGACATAAAGCATACACATTTTGGAAAGTGTTTTCAAAAGTTATAAGTGGTTTTGCAATAATCATTACATCTGTGGAACAGTAGGTGGCGCTGTGTTGAAACTTCTCAGGTACCTTCAGGACCTTCTAAAGGTCATACATACCAATTTGTGTGAAGATATGTCAAATTGTTTAAAAGTTATTGCAATTTATGACAAAATTCAAAATGGCGGACACGTGGTTCATCCGATGTTGACGAATTCGATATCCTCGGATTCGGCATGGCACAGGGAATCCATAGACACCAAGATCTTGATTTTCTAATAAAGTGTTCAAAAGTTATTGGCCAAAATAGCCATTTTTCAGATCTCATGACCTGTAGGTGGCGCTGTTCCCAAATTTGGCATGGAACCTCAGATCATGGTCTTGATCAAGTGTACCAATTTTAGTTTTGATTGCTCAAAGTTTGGCCGAGATACAGCCTCTATAGCAATTTTGGGTCAACCTCGTTAACTTCGTGACATCATAACTTTTGAACAAAGATGAATAAAAAAAATCTGTTCAGTCATTTCTGTGCGGCTCAGACCAAAGATCACCTGATCAAAGTTTGGACAAAATTGGACAAATTTTGAAGGAGGAGTAGCGAAAAAACGGAATACTGTACTTTTCAAAATGGCCACTACTGTACTGGGTGGAGACTTAATGTAAGATATTGAATGTGATCAGTATGAAGAGAGGAATCAGTTGTATTGACATTCATTTTTCTGGAACAAAGGGTTCAAAAGTTATAACCTTTACAAAAGTGAATATTTGAACTGGTGGTGGCGCTATAGACTTAGTCCTAGATACTCCAAAGTTGGTCAAATTACTTTTAATTACTATCACTACAAGCATGCCAAATTTGATAATTTTCCTTCTTATGGTTCATTGATTACCATACAGGGGGAAGAAGAATAACTACGAATTTGGACATAAAGGAATTGCATGTGATAGCTTCAGATTAGACCAGTTTTAGGCAGAATGCCTAGAACAGACACAAGTTCTGCATCTTTTCCTGCCACAGTACCTCATGCGGTCTGGGCATGTGTCACACTGAGTTTCGAACCCACGATGCAGAGCATTCGGGATCCGTGGCGTAACACATTGAGCTAATCAGCCATGCAAGTTCATCAGTATGCTAAGCAGAGGTTTCAGTGTGAGAAAGAGTTCACAAAAAAAAAAGCTTCATAGCATGTTAACCATATTAGTATGCAAAGTTATTTAATGCCAACTAAGTTTTGGTTAACCTGTTGACTGAAGACCACATTAGAAAGAATAGCAATAGTTTAGCATGCTAAGCAATTACTGTGCTAAGCTAACTAGTATAAGACAACAAACACAAGCAAGGTCACATTCAGAGATGAATATCTTGGGAATGGTAGCGAATATCAAAAATCCGTTCAGTCATTTCTGTGCGGCTCGGTCCAAAGATCATCTGAGCTGATTTTGGACAAAATTGACCAAAATTTGTGGGAGGAGTAGCGAAAAAACTGTTTTTGATTTAATTCAATATGGCAGACAGGTACATTTAAGGAAAATGACAAATGACACATCGTCGGAATCGGCATAAGCCAGGGAATAAAATGACATAAAGCATACACATTTTGGAAAGTGTTTTCAAAAGTTATAAGTGGTTTTGCAATAATCATTACATCTGTGGAACAGTAGGTGGCGCTGTGTTGAAACTTCTCAGGTACCTTCAGGACCTTCTAAAGGTCATACGTACCAATTTGTGTGAAGATATGTCAAATTGTTTAAAAGTTATTGCAATTTATGACAAAATTCAAAATGGCGGACACGTGGTTCATCCGATGTTGACGAATTCGATATCCTCGGATTCGGCATGGCACAGGGAATCCATAGACACCAAGATCTTGATTTTCTAATAAAGTGTTCAAAAGTTATTGGCCAAAATAGCCATTTTTCAGATCTCATGACCTGTAGGTGGCGCTGTTCCCAAATTTGGCATGGAACCTCAGATCATGGTCTTGATCAAGTGTACCAATTTTAGTTTCGATTGCTCAAAGTTTGGCCGAGATACAGCCTCTATAGCAATTTTGGGTCAACCTCGTTAACTTCGTGACATCATAACTTTTGAACAAAGATGAATAAAAAAAATCTGTTCAGTCATTTCTGTGCGGCTCAGACCAAAGATCACCTGATCAAAGTTTGGACAAAATTGGACAAATTTTGAAGGAGGAGAAGCGAAAAAAACAAATACTGTACTTTTCAAAATGGCCGCTACTGTAATGGGTGGAGACTTAATGTAAGAAGTTGAATAGCATCAGCATGAAGAGACGAATCAGATGAACTAAATTTAATTTTTCTATGACAAACAGTTCAAATGTTAAAACCGTTAGAATGTTGAAATTTTGAACTGGTGGTGGCGCTATAGAGTTGGTTCTAGAGACTCCAAATTTGGTCCAATCACTATTCATGAGCATCTCTACAACTGTGCCAAATTTCATCATTTTCTCATGTTCCGTTGATAGGGCTGCCATAGACTCCCATTCGGGAGGAAGAATAATAATAATAAAAGGGAAAACGTACAATTACAATAGGGGCTACAGCCCCTTCGGGGCTTGGCCCCTAATGATGGTAACTTTAACCACATTTAACAGTACATTAGCAACATGCTAACAAAACATTTTGAAAGACAGTTTACAAATATCACTAAAAATATCATGTAATCATAGATCATGTCAGTTATTATTGCTCCATCTGCCATTTTTCGCTATTGTCCTTGCTTGCTTACCTAATCTGTTGATTCAGCTGTGCACAGATCCAGACGTTAATACTGGCTGCCCTTGTCTAATGCCTTGAACATGAGCTGGCATATGCAAATATTGGGGTCATAAATATTAATGATCCCGACTGTTATGTAACAGTCGGTGTTATGTTAAGATTCGACTGTTTTCCGGAGGTCTTTTAAACAAATGAGATTTATATAAGAAGGAGGAAGCAATGGAGTTTGAAACTCAACGTATGTCTTTTCCATGTACTGAACTCTTGTTATTCAACTATGCCGAGGTAAATTCAATTTTTGATTCTAGGGCACCTTTAAATGGATGCTCAGATATAACTAAATGTTGCTTTAACGGAAGAGGTTTTAGTACACACCTGGGTTCAGCTGACCATAAAGTTCAGTTTGTTTGATTAGTGTCAGCTGTAAAACTCAGGCTTGAGTCCTTTTGAAAAAGGGGATGTAGAGTTTGAACTCAAATTGTGTCAAATAAATGTCAGAGTAGGCAGTAACTTTGTTGTTGTCGCACAGGAGGTTTTGGTGCACATCTGGGTTCAGTTGACCATAAAGTTCAGTATGTTTGATTTATGTCAGTTGCTTTAAAAGGGAGGTGTGGAGTTTGAATGCCACATGATGTGATGTGATGTGATGTGATGTAAAATAAAATAATATAAAATAAAATAAATAAAATAAAAAATAATAAAAAATTAAATTAAATTAACCATTTGTTGGTTTGTATTTATATAAACACAAATACATGTATATATTTAAGAAATATTTACATGCATATATTTATATATAATTGACATTATATATAAATATTTGATTTTTATATTTTTCTTAAATATATACATGTATATGTATGTGTTACATACAAAATATACACAGTACACACACATATATTATGTAAACACAAACTTTTGGATGCAATTAATGCCCTATTGCAAATTATATTTATGTGAATTGTTTGAAAGTGTGATTAGTTTACTTTGATAGTTTGGTATTTTATGTGCAATAATTCAGCCAATCAAAATGTTAAATGCCAAAGCTAAACTGTATCGTCTCCTCAAGCTGTATATGGAGCTCTAAAGTACTTTGTTTGTTTGTTTTTGTCCACAGGTTCTTCAGCACCACCATGCAGTTCATGAGATTTCCTACATTGCAAAGGATATCACAGACCACCGAGCCTTTGGTTATGTATGTGGGAAAGAGGGAAATCATCGGTTTGTGGCCATCAAAACTGCTCAGTCTGTAAGTACTCATACCCGAAAGTAGACATACACATACCATACGCTATATGTCCAAAAGTATATTTTAAAACAGTGAGCATATTATGTACTACTGTCCTTTTGCTGTTATGACAGCTTCCACTCCTCCATAAAGACTCTATCTCTATCTCTGTTCACTCCCTCAGCCTGTTTCTGACTTTTCCCCGTGTTGTTGTTTGTTTCTGCTGCTGTTCTTTGTTGTTGCATTGCTCTAGTCTGCAGTGCTGCGCTTCTGTTGCGGTCGCTCAATCGATTTCCATACCGGGTCGAAGAGTATCTGCTGTCCTCTCTCGCTCCCCTCATCCATCGCTCTCTTACTGTGAACTACAAGTGACCCAACAAACACATAAAGATAAAGGAATGGCAACATGTTCATGTGCTCGTGCTCCTTCCTGGCTGAAAATTATTTTTACTCACTCCTGCTATACAGTTATGGCTCTCATATTCATTTTTCCATCCTCCTGTTGTCGTTTCCTGCTGTTTCTCCCCATCTCTCTTTTTCCTTCCTTTTTCTGCCCTTAAGTACTGTGGCAGTATCGTAGTATTACGTACAAAAAACCATGGTACTTTTGTCCATTTCTTCAAAAATAAAAAATAAAATATTTTATTTTACTATAATCTAAAAAAAAAAAAAAAAAAAAAAAACTACTGTCCCACAATTTTGGAATCATTTCCACCACAATCCACAAACTCCCCTCTAATAAAGTCATTTGTAATATTTTTATTGTGTGTAATTTGCAAAACGTCTAAAAATATTATTTAATTGTGTGTATTTAGAATACATAAAAAGATAGCTACACAAATAGCCTTAGCAAGAAGTGAGCTATTGTACTCCAAAAATGATTAAAATGTAATTTGCAACCCATAATCCTGTTAATTGCAATGCTTAAACTAACATCAGTGTGAAAACAGTTTTATTTCTAAAGGAAAACATGGTCAAAAGTGCCCAAGTGCCACAATACTGAATGATAAAATGATTGGATGATTTATCTAAAAACCCATGTCAGTTAGTATGTCTTCTTCTTTACATTCTTATTTCTTCTCTCTTTTCTCATTTATTTTCCAGTAAACACTCTCATTTAGTTTCTTTCTCACACCTGCTCATATTGCATTTCAATGGAATGAATCTGCTGGAATAAGCAGCAGAAAAAAGGCGAGTTTTGAGGGCAAATATTCGCTTCACATTTTCATTCATGTATTTATTGAGATATTAGTGACGTTTAGGCTGCTGCACTGGGCAGGAGATGCATTTTTAATGCTAACTACAAAGAATGAAGTTTGATCTGACCCAGCCCTTTCAAATGGAAAGCACTTTGTTCTGTCACCTCTCATCTGGAAGATCCGAATCAGAGGTTAAGAGGTCCTTGTTATTGCGTTTCTTTTTTGCTCTGAATTTCGTGAAGAATCGTGCAGGAAATACAGCAGATACGGATCCTTATTGAGAAGATCATGTCACTTCTTCTTCTCTCTACCTCTTTTGTCTCTATAAATCTGTGTCTCTCTGGCTGTCTTTCTGCATGTATTCCCAGGCTGAGCCTGTGATCCTTGACCTCCGTGACCTTTTCCAGTTGATTTATGAGATTAAACAGAGGGAGGAAATCGAGAAGAAAGCTCAGAAGGACAAGCAATGCGAACAAGCTGTTTATCAGGTAACAACACACCTGCACAAAAACCTTCACACTCGCATGAACTCAAAAACCCAATGAGAATTTACAATTTCTAATGCTCGGTCAAAATATGGCCACTTATATGTCAGCAGACGAACGAGAGTGGGAGAAAAGAGAAACAACAACAAACTCAAAAGGGAATAATGAAATATGCAATACAAAAGGAGGAAAATACAGAAACAACAAATTTCTGAGAGGGCATATTTATTATTTATCTCAGAGAATAACATAATTAGACTCATATGAGGCTGGGTGCATACTGAAGATTTTTTTTTTTTTTCTTTACTCTATTGCTTGTAAGATTGTAAATTAATGAGACGCGGGCAAAAAAAAAAAAAACAAGGCAGACTGTACAACAACAACTGTCTCATATATAACAGTATGTGTGTGTGTGTGTAAGATTTTTAATGTTTTTAAAATAAGTTTCGTCTGCTCACCAAGGCTGCATTTATCTAATTAAAAATATAATTATTATTTAATTTTATATATATATAAATTAAATAATATACATATACAAATATAATAAAATATAATAATACAAATATATATATATATATATATATATATATATATATATATATATATATATATATATATATACATATATACAGTACAGTCCAACCACTAAGATTTTTAATGTTTTTAAAAGAAGTTTTGTCTGCTCACCAAGGCTACATTTATTTAATTAAAAATACAGTAAAAAACAGTAATATTGTGAAATATTATTTCAATTTAAAATAACTGTGTACTATTTAAATATATTTGACAAAGTAATTTATTCCTGTGATGCAAAGCTGAATTTTCAGCATCGTTACTCCAGTCTTCAGTGTCACATGATCCTTCAGATTCTAATATGCTGATTTGCTGCTCAATAAACATTTATGATTATTTTCAATGTTGAAAACAGTTGTGTACTTTTTTTTTCAGGATTCCTTGATGAATAGAAAGTTCAAAAGAACAGCATTTATCTGAAATACAAAGCTTCTGTAGCATTATACACTACCGTTCAAAAGTTTGGGGTCAGTAAGAATTTTTATTTTTATTTTTTTGAAAAGAAATTAAAGAAATGAATACTTTTATTCAGCAAGGATGCATTAAATCAATCAAAAGTGGCAGTAAAGACATTTATAATGTTACAAAAGATTAGATTTCAGATAAACACTGTTCTTTTGAACTTTCTATTCATCAAATAATCCTGAAAAAAAATATTGTACACAAATATTTTGTACAATTGTACACATTAAATGTTTCTTGAGCAGCAGATCAGCATATTAGAATGATTTCTGAAGGATCATGTGACACTGAAGACTGGAGTAATGATGCTGAAAATTTAGCTTTGCATCACAGGAATAAATTACTTTGTGAAATATATTCAAATAGAAAACAGTTATTTTGAATTGTAATAATATTTCACAATATTACTGTTTTTACTGTATTTTTAATTAAATAAATGTAGCCTTGGTGAGCAGACGAAACTTCTTTTAAAAACATAAAAAATCTTAGTGGTTCCAAACTTTTGGACTGTACTATATATATATATATATATATATATATATATATATATATATATATATATATATGAAGAGTTTGGTTCCAAAACGCAATAATTCCATTTTGATTAATTTGAGTAAAAAGGTGTTTTCTTTACCAAGAAAGTGGCAAGATGAAAACCACTATTTTCTGTTTCAAACTTTCACATAGCATCTTTTGGTTATAAAAACATTAAAAGTTCAAATCTACATTTTGATTTTAAAAAGTTTATTATAAAAACATGTTATTTTTTTTCCCCAAAATGCAATAAATCCATGATACTTTTTTTTCAAAATGCAATTAATCCATCAATATAAAAGTTATTTTTCAAATTGAAAATACACAACAAAGTAAGTTGATTCACACATATATGACAGAGTCTAAACTTTGCCAATATTTATCTTATGTACAGACATTTTACTAAAAATACATTCAGCCGTCGCTCCCAAAATGAATTCAACGGGTCATCTTGTTAATGTTATAAATTATTTGTCATTACCGATTAAAGAGTATCTTGCGCCACCGCACTGTTAAATAAACACATTTGCCAAGTACATTGTTATTAAAATCGGCTTTTTAAAAAGCCTTCAATGTTTACAGTGGGTGGAATGGTGCGCTGTGATTGGTTGAGAGCGGATATATCGCGTTTTGGAGAAAAAGGAGAGTGGCGTTTGTCGCATTTTGGAAAGAAAGGGAGGGAACATGACAGAATAACACGATGGATATCGCATTTTGCGCAAAATTAATAAATGACTTTTCAATACTGACCATATACAATACTGATTTTTTTGAAAATGGTGTTTATCGCGTTTTGGAACCAAACTATTCATATATATATATATATATATATATATATATATATATATATATATATATATATATATATATATATATATATATAATATTTGTGTTCAGGAAAGAAGGAGGATGTAACCAACGAATGATCAACGTAAAACTTTAATCACAAAATAAACAAACAACAAAATGAAAGTAAAGCAGCTGCCCCTCACGGCCGACTGACACATATAAACATAATAAAACAACAACAACAAAGTCCAGACCTCTCTCATCTTTTTTCTGTCGTCATTCCTCCTTTTATCCTTCCAGAGCTCCTCCATGGGAATCAAGACCGGTGTGGCGCGCAGGTGTGGCGAGCCCTGCTCTGCCTGCTACCGTGTTGTTCCGAATATAAGACAATGTTTTTTTCTTAGAAATACATTTTAAAAAACAGGTTTGACTTATATTCAGTGTCTAGACTTTTACATGTTAATAATACACCTGTAACAATACGTGGCGCCAAATACGCGTATAACGAATGTCTCATTTCGAAGTCCTCCGGAGGTCGCATTTGTCACCCGCATACGTCAAAAAGGAAGTCTTATTTCAGAACAGTAACCATAAAATTGACCTTGATTCCCAGTGACCGGTAAATTGTTGTAATTTCTTAATGACTTTGGAATGTAGTGGTCAGTTTACTGAAATGAAGCAGCCTCAAGGATGTATGCGACAGACAAATGTGATCTCCGGAGGACGCAGCCTTCGAAATGAGACACATCTACAGTGTGTCAGAGTTTAATGTTAGAAGATTGCGAGTGCAAAAAGACAGTCTTAAAATCTCTAACAGTAAAAGAAAAGCTTACCATCTAAGAGCCGCGTGACTGTCATGTTTGCGTGCCTCTCTGACAGGACCAAACTTCCCCCGTATGTGATTTTAAAATGTAAGACGGTACCCAGATTTCAAAACTACAATAAAATTTCACTTCTACTGTTAATGACATTTTGGTAGGCTACATGGTTTTCACTATGAGATGGATAGCCTAATTGTTAATTATTGCAGGTTATTTTTATGGTATATGCCAAAAAGTGTTCATTTTTAATGTGATCGTTTGTACATTTTACCAGTATTTACTATACATTCAAAACAAAAATGAAAATGTGAAAAATATGCAATAAGTAAATTTTCATTTATTGTCAGCATTTTCTTTATAAAATACAAGAATTGGGGCCCTATTTTAACGATCTAAGTGCTTGCCGCAGGTACATTTAGGGCGTGTCCGAATCCACTTTTGCTAGTTTAACGACAGAAAAAATGTTCTGCGCCAGGCGCATTGTCCAAAAGGGTTGTACCTAGTCTCTTAATGAGTCATGGGTGTGTTTTGGGCGTGACGTGCAATAAACCAATCAGAGTCTCATCTCTCATTCCCTTTAAAAGACAGTTGCACTTGCACCTTGGTGGATTCGCTATTTACATGGCGGAATTTGCAAGCAGAAAGTCTGAATGCTTCTGCAGAGAGGAATCCGCATGTTTGTGTGCTGCTGCACATCTCTGTGTGTGTAACAAGCAGAGTGCACTCGTGTTGTGCACCCGCCTATAGGCGCATATTACTAATGCGCCCTTTAAATAACAACAACAAAAACTGCTGCATTGACTTTAGACCAAGTTTCACTTGGTCAATGGTGCAGTCAATTTCAGTTGCCTCAAAATAGCAACACGCCAACAATGCGCCTTAACAAACATTGTTTTCAGACCAGGGGTGGACAGATGAGTGCGAGTGCATTTGCTTTTTAAATATGGTGGGCACTGGACGTGAAAATGAAAACTGCGTCAGGCTGAAACTAGCAAAAAACACTTGCGTCGTGCCTGCCGTCGCATTGCGCCCAGTGTATGATAGGGCCCTATGTCTTCAAAAAGTCTTTTTCCAAAATGATCTTGAAAAAGTGGGGGTTGTCTTATATTCAGAACAATATGGTACATCTACAACATATTTAACTGAACATCATTAATAGCCGTGCTGTCATTGGTTGTTCTTTTGGCTGTTGGAAGAGCAGTAACAAAGCAGTAATAAATCTTTTTACTCTTCTTAAATTAATCTCTGAGGACAAAACAGTGGCAAAAGCCTGGCAGCTCTTTCCACTTCTGTCTCTCTCTCTGTCTGTCTGTCTTTTGAATCTCAGGTGCATATCTACAGGGTGATTTCCTTCACACTGCTTTTTCAATCGAGACAAAATCACTCCTTTCGTCCTGTGCAGGCCACATTTCTGTTCCTATTTTCACTGCCTGATGTTAAAAATGCTCTGTTTTTACATAAATGACCAAAAATTGGCTTCTTTTTCTTGTCATCATCTTCCTTCTGCTCTCCTTCCTCCAATCACCCCCTCTGTGTGATCACTCCTGCAGACCATTTTGGAGGAAGATGTGGAGGATCCCGTGTATCAGGTAACGCTTTGAAATAAATCGTTAATCATTATGTCTGCCCGAACGTACGCTGTCAATTTCCTGTGCCTCTCACTGTCACTTTAAACAGGGCTCCCTGCTCAGTAATACGCGTTTAATCTCATTTACAGAAATAAATGATTCCACTCCATTTTCTTTGCTCTTTCCTCACTCCTCCTGAATTAATAGGTCTTGTTATTTCATCATTTCTATATAGAAATAAAGTGTGAATCATCGCTGTAATGTGTTGTTAACTTTTCCTTTTCATGAATTGGGAATACACTGATAAAACTCTGATGCAAGAGCGATTCTGGGAGCCTCCTTTATTTTGTACTGAAAACAGACAGCTTTAACACATCTCATCTGGGCTGCGTGTGTGTGTGTTTACATGCATTACATTGCCTTTCCGTATTGTCCGGTGTGCATCATAACGGGAATGTCCTAGCCTTCTATGTATTCTATGGAATAGATTGTGTATGTTTGGAGTGGATCTTTAAATAGCAAGACTGGACATCCATTTTCTGTTAATAAAGTACCAGAGAAATGAGAAAGATTGCTTCTAGGCCTAGCAGTTATCTTAAGAATCAATCATTACTTGCAGTAGTGCAGACCTGATAAGCATTATCAATTTGCTGTTAAGAGGGCTAGAGAGGAGAAGAATTAGCCAATGGCTAACTGTGTAACAGAATGAATTAGCCAATGGCGACAGTAGTTTGTAAATGGGAACGACTAAGCCATTAGATCTAATGTCACAGAAAATGGAGACGATTCTTCCATTAGCATTAATGTGGTCGTGAATGGACAGGAATTAGCTATTAGCTAGAAGGTTGCTTGCCAAAAATCGCTCTCATCTCTGTGTGGTCCCTGCGTTATGGAGGAATATATCACAGATATGGGTCTGCCGTTTCTAAATTAGTCTTAAAACTGTGGCTAGCATTTAGAAATTCAGACCAACACTGGGAAAGTTTTGTTACCCCTGCTAAGCTAACATTAGCATGCCGCACTAAAGAAACATGCAGCATTGTGATTTATTTCTCCTTAAAGGATTAGTTCACTTCAGAATTAAAATTTCCTGATAATTTACTCAGCCCCATGTCTTCCCAGATGTTTATGTCTTTCTTTCTTCAGTCAAAAAGAAATTAAAGGTGCCCTCGAATGAAAAATTGAATTTATATTGGCATAGTTGAATAACAAGAGTTTAGTACATGGAAATGACATACAGTGAGTCTCAAACTCCATTGTTTCCTCCTTCTTATATAAATCTCATTTGTTAAAAAGACCTCCGAAGAACAGGCGAATCTCAACATAACACTGACTGTTACGTAACAGTCGGGGTGTACGCCCCCAATATTTGCATATGCCAGCCCATGATCAATGCATTAGACAAGTGCAGGCAGTATTAACGTCTGGATCTGTGCACAGCTGAATCATCAGACTAGGTAAGCAAGCAAGAACAATAGCGAAAAATGGCAGATGGAGCAATAATAACTGACATGATCCATGATATCATGATATTTTTAGTGATATTTGTAAATTGTCTTTCTAAATGTTTTGTTAGCATGTTGCTAATGTACTGTTAAATGTGGTTAAAGTTACCATCGTTTATTACTGTATTCACGGAGACAAGACTGTCGTTATTTTCATTATTAAACACTTGCAGTCTGTATAATTCATAAACACAACTTCATTCTTTATAAATCTCTCCAACAGTGTAGCATTAGCCGTTAGCCATGGAGCACAGCCTCAAACTCATTCAGAATCAAATGTAAACAATATAACAGTATACAATACTCACATAATCCGACGCATGCATGACGAACACTTTGTAAAGATCCATTTGAGGGTTATATTAGCTGTGTGAACTTTGTTTAGGCACTGTTTAAGGCAAGCGCGAGCTCCGTGGGCGGAGAGCACGAGATTTAAAGGGGCCGCACAGCATAAATCGCTCATATTTAATGATGCCCCAAAATAAATTAAAAAAATTAATAAAAAAAAATCTATGGGGTGTTTTGAGCTGAAACTTCACAGACACATTCAGGGGACACCTTAGACTTATATTACATCTTGTAAAAAAACGTTCGATGGCACCTTTAAGGTTTTTGAGGAAAACATTCTGGGATTTTTCTCCATATAGTGGACTTCACTGGGGTTCAACGGGTTGAAGGTCCAAATGTCAGTTTCAATGCAGCTTCAAAGGCCTCTACATGATCCCAGACGAGGAATAAGAGTCATGTCTAAGGAAACGATCGGTCATTTTGTAAAAAAAATAATAATGTATATACTTTTTGACCACAAATGCTCATCTTGCACTGCTCTGTGATGCGCCACGCATTATGTAATCATGTTGGAAAGGTCACGGGTGACATAGGCGGAAATACAGAGCAAGTGTTTACAAAGCAAATGTGCAAAGACTAAGTTACAGAAAAAGATAAAACAACGATGTCGGATGGTTTTGTTTTCGCCCTACCGCGGTACTTCCACCTACGTCACATGTAAACTTTCCAATGTGGTTATGTAATACGTGGCACATCACAGAGCAGTGCAAGATGAGCATTTCTTGGTTAAAAAGTATATAATTTAAAAAAAATATATAATTTTTTTTTAGAAAATGACCAATTGTTTCGCTAGATAAGACACTTATTCCTCGTCTGGGATCATGTAGAGGCCTTTGAAGCTGCACTGAAACTGACATTTGGACCTACAACTGTTGAAGTCCACTATATGGGAAAAAATTCCCGGAATGTTTTCCTCAAAAACTTTAATTTCTTTTTGACTGAAGAAAGAAAGACTTAAACATCTTGGATGACATGGGGGTGAGTAAATTATCAGGAAATTTTCATTCTGAAGTGAACTAATCCTTAATGTTGTAAAACTCATAACATCACCCTGTTTGCAGGTACAGAAACAGAGGGGTACGGATACACAGAAAAAAACTGGGATAATGAAAATTTTAAAGGCAGAAATCAAACTGAATATATGCATGAGGCATGGGTCAGAAAGAACATCTCGTAATTCTTCCCTCCGAAATGTTTTTTATTTGTTATTATGGTTAATTTAAGTTGTCTTGAATGTAGAGAGTGAATATTCTCCTCTGCAGTGAAACAACAGTTGTAGTTGCAGTGAAAGATGAACCATAACGCTTTGCTAGGACAGTGCATGCTGCTAAAGGTCAAGATGATAAAACATGACCCAGCTTCATTTAGTCAGGCAGCCATCCGCTGTCCCTCAAGGCTGCGGGGGTCACTGCGCTGCTCCTGGGGCCGCTGTTGATTCTGTGTGATCAATCAGTCTTCTTCCTTTTCTCTTTTCTTTTCGCACTCACCTTTGTTCCTGTCCCTTTGCCTTCTTATCTTCCTCTGCTGCCGATGTTGTAGTACATTGTATTTGAGGCGGGACACGAGCCCATCCGCGACCAATCAGAGGAGAGCATATATCAGGTACACCACCAAATCTTAATACTGGTACCTTTTAACTGATAATCACTTAAGCAGATTTTAATATTAGTTTGCAATGAAAACTATAATACATGAGCACCACTAGTGACAATTTAGTTGTTATTATTATAGTACAAAACATAAACAGTTCAGAGTAGCATGTGAATGCAAAATAATATTTGTGGGGGATTTGAAAATGTTACAACATACTATAGTACAGTTTGGTTTTTTTTTTTTTTTTTGAAAAAAATTAATTTTCTAAATGAGAATTCTGCTATTTTAAATTTGATAAATTCCATAGAAATGTTAAGAATAAATTCATATTGTTTCTGGTGTTGTCTAACGATTAATCGCGATTAATCGCATCCGAAATAACAGTTGTGTTTACATAATATATGTTTGTGTACTATGTATATTCATTATGTATATATAAATACACACATGCATGCATATATTTAACAAAAATATATTATTTATATATAAACTATTTATAATTATATATAATATAAATATACATGTAAATATTTCTTTAATAAATGCATTCATGTGTGTGTTTTTATATATACATAATAAATATACACAGTACACACAAATATATATTATGTAAACACAGACTTTTTTTTGGATTTTGCGATTAATCATTTGACAGCACTATTTTTTTTATAAATTATTATATTAATTGCAATATGTTTTATAATGTTTTATTGTAAAATATGATTAATACATATTGTCAAATACATAGTTTACAAGTTCTGCTCAGAATTATTTAATATTGGAATAAATATTTACAATTTAAATAAATAAATAACAGCATAGTTTCTTTCATATTTTTACAAAAAGTAAAAACATTGTCAGTGATTACCTCACCTAATCAATATTCATGATCCAGGTTGATGAGGTGTAAAAAATTGTGGATTTTTTTTTTTTTTTGCTCAGAAATTGCTAGATAATTTCACAAATAATTACAAATAAATGTCAAAAAACAACTTAAAATTATGAAGTAGAAAGATAATATAAAATAATATTTTCTTGTAAAACATATTCCAATAATCTTTGTTTTATTTACTCCGAAAAATGATTTTTACAGTGTTTTTAAATTTCTGCTGTCGCTGTCCACCACACAATACAACAATAATACATCGAGCTTAGGTCTATCACTAAAAGCTTTCACGGACCAACACAGGTTTTAATTATCAAACAGCCAATAGGGAGCCTCTAAATAAACCGGCATTCTTCTTTAAATAACGCTTCAGAAGAATCCGGGGTTTTGATGGTGCAGCTACTGACAGCTCCACTGTGTAGCTGCCAGAGTCCCACCTGTGAATTAGAACAGAGTGCTACGCCAAGCCACACTAATTCAGCGTGACGGCCCTTTCAAAGATTTACACCCCAGCAATGTTTCGTGCTCCGAGCGCCATGACCAAGACAACAGCAGGTGTTGTATCCTCAGGTGCTGCTTTGTTTTGTCACCTGTGGCTTGAGTCAAAAAGAGACACTGCCAAGCTAAACAATAAACACATCAGTTCCCCAACACTTTGCCATTCTGTCTCCTCCACAACTTTTTACAGAGCCGACTTAAACGTCATAGTCAGTTCAGTAGCACTGCGAAAGCTTGAAACACCATCAGGGACCAAATTATACCCTCTAACTATTCAAATATCTGCACGGCTCTCAAGCGCTAACCTGACACTTCACAAACTCCTTCACATGTTGCTGACATCAGGACAGATATCGGAAACTCAGGAGCATGAAAGAGACATCTGCTTGCTGTCACATCATTAGGATCAGCTAACACCTGATCTCATCTCATATCAAACAAAAAGCCAGATTGGCCAAGTCAAATTGAATCTGCGTGAACATCACTTTTGATCTTTGCTAACAGCGATGAAATAGGAAAACCTGAACGAACAGAACAAGAGATTTGTGTTCTCTAGTTGTCCACTGTCAAGACTGAAGCTATATAAATGGCATAAATTGAACCAGTGAGCCGTGGTTATATTGCGGAGCGCCTGACTTGAGTTAGAGGAACTTAATAATTTGTAGCATAAACACAATTTTTTAAGTTGATTACTCAAAAAAATTAAGTTGCTCCAACTACCAGAGTTGAACCAATTAATCTCATCTATTTCAATTCAAATCAACAGCTATCCTAGCACATGCTAGCACAACTTATTTAACATGTATATTTAAAGAACACATTACTTGTCACTGGCATTAGTGCAGTCATTGCTTATAGAGTCAATAGTGTTTACCTTCATGTATCTACTCTTCAGCACAATGGTAACCACAAAACTTCAACATTACACAAACTCTTTTAAATGCCAAACATAACAGAATTAAACATTAACAGGTCTTTCCAACCTGATCTCACAGCAATCCGTATGTATTTTACGAAGTGGCTAAATCGTACGAATTCGCACAACCTCACTCGTACGAATTCATGCGTTTTTTGCTAAATCGCACATATTTTACGAGTTGCCAAATTCGTATGAAATCGTACGAGTGAAGTCGTATGAATTTGTATGAATTAGCCACCTTGTAAAACGTACGAATTGGTCATGAGAAAGCGTTGACCCTTCACTAAAAATAAATTAAGAAATAAATAAATTAACATAGTCCTATGCAAAGCATGCTGGGAACTAGAAATCCACTGGACGATTTCCGAAGTTATCAAGACTTTAAGTTACTACAACCTTTTTTTTTTTTTTTTTTTTTTTAAAAAGCCAATTAACACAGATATTTGAGTTTAAATTTCAGACGATATTAAGTTGATGTAATGATCAACATTATTATGTCAACAGAAATCAACAAAGTAATGTTTGCAACTTAAAAGGTTTCATTAAAACAATAAATTGGAATTTTTAACCTACAACCATGAATTTATTCAAGTTGTGGTAACAAGTTCACTGAATTACATTTTAGAGTGTATAAAAAATCAGGGAATTTTTTAAAAAATGTTTTTTTTTTTTGTTTGTTTGTTTGTTTTTATATAGTGGTATCAATAGTGAATCTACATTTTTCTAGCTATGCTTAGCTTTAAAATATGCCAGTGGTTACCAATTGCTCATTGTGAGTGCAATATTCCTAAAAATTATTTCCCAAACTTAAGGAAAGACACTACAAGTGAATAGGGTGAAAATTTTAACTAAAAGATATTACCATACTTTCCCCTGTTGCTTTAACACAGTTGCTTCCCCTGTTGCTTTTATCACAGAACATTAAGCCAATTGTTTTGTATTACACATTTTCTGAAATCTTATGTTTAAATATGCATATGAGGCATTATTTAATGAAATATGCACAGATTTGCATACATTTCGAGAACAGAAATTGAACATTGGATCAAGCCAGGTTTTAAATTCTTATTCCATTTTGTTGACAAATTTAAAGTTTTGTACAGAGGGAATTTTGGATATCCCATTTTCTATCATTCTATAAATCGGAAAATAATATGGAAGCTTGTTTCCGTCCATGAAATAAAAAAAATAAAAAAGGTAACTGCGACTTTTTATCTCACAATTCTGACTTCTTTTCTCACAATTGTGTGTTTATAAAGTCTGAATTGTGTGATATGAAGTCAGAATTGTGAGATATAAACTCACAATTGCGTGTTATAATGTCCAATGTGAGGGGGAAAAAAATGTTTTTTCTAAGAATTGTGAGTTTATATCTCACAATTCTGACTTTGTAACTCGCAATTGCATGTTATAAAGTCAGAATTGTGAGATATAAACTCACAATTCTTCGAAAAAAAAGTCAGAATTGTGAAAAACTCAAAATTGCGAGAAAAAAAGGCAGAATTGTGAGATTAAAAAGTCGCAATTACCTTTTGTTATTATTATTATTATTATTATTTAGTGGCGGAAACAACTGCCAGAGAAATGTTACATAAATGTATGTATTGTAATTGAAATGTACAGATGCAAATAGGTAAAAGTATAATAAAATAAACATGTACATGTGCATTTCGAATGTTTTCTTTACACTAGTCTGTGTTATGGAAACAAAATAGCCCAAAATCTCAAAATTTACCAGTGCCTGAGAAAGCAATGTTTTTGCTTGTATAGTATTTTCTCTTAATTGGTATAGGGGAACCCCATTTTAAGGAAAAACTTGCTATCCGACATCTCTTAACCTTAACAGCACAATACAGTATCTCATAGCTAGATAAGTTGCTTAACCAAAGCTAACACTAGCATCAAAAGTAACCTTGACCTCCAGCAGGCCCCTTGGGTCCCATGTAGTTTTGGCTCTGGTAAAGTTTGGATAGCATGACTGAGGGATTAATGCTGAGCGTAGAGAGCTTTCCAAAGTCTGCATGGAGAAATTACTCCGCTGTGAGAAGAAGCAGCAGGTCTCTCCTCTGCCCTTTCTCCAAATGAAAGAGTGAGAATGATTAATCATTGCTGTCGCTGTGTGATCTTTGAATAAAAGAAATGGAAAGATCACTTCAAGTGTACATTCAAATAAAAACACAGCGGCAATCAGTCTCTCAGCAAGAGGGAAATTAAGAACAATGGCAAATTAGAGAGAGAGAAGACGTGAAAATAACAAAGAAAGGATCTGCATCTTTACTAGCCGTCTAATTTGAACATGAAAATGATGGTACCAAAGTATATGGATTTAGAAATCCTTCTTAAAATAAAATAAAATAAAATATTTATCATGCAGACTATACAATTATATTGATATTATTTTATCTAAAACTTTATTATGAATGCAAATCCATTTTTTATAAATAATACAAATATTTATTATAAAGAAATAACTATTATTGTTATTATTGAAGCAAAATTTTGATTTCTACTGTGCACTATATTCTGCATCTTGCACTTATCTTATTAATTAAAACGCAACACATTATACACTGATTTTGCTCTCCAGGAAGCATAAAATTTGCATTCTGCATTGACGTTGTAAAATCTCTTGCTGAAATCTGAACTAATGGTAACTTGTCATGTTAACTGTGCATTTGGCTGGGCTCCCTGTCCACACCAGGTCCCTACCAGCCAACAAAAGGAGGGAGTTTATGACGTCCCAAAGCGACATCCAGTGAGTGGACCTGTGTGTGTTTGTTCATGTGACTATCCTGTGCCTCTCTCTGGCAAACCTTTCAATATGTAAACCACCAAGCATCAAGCATGTTCCGCTCCCTGTCTCAAGTCCTGTGAGGAGTTCAGCAGCACTCATTTCCCGGCTTACAGTAAATCCAATCGCATAGACTGTGCACCCTTAATTCCCCCCCGGTGTTTGTGTGCTTTTGGCTGGTTGTGCGTATGTGTGATTTTGTGTTTGTTTTAATTTCTTTCTGAAAATCTAGTTGTTTTTGGTGGTGGACATTGCGTGATTGGTCGGTTTTGCATGAAGTACGCTTGTCTTCACCCCATGATAAGGACAGCTGGTGCGTTCATGATGGCATCCCAGTGAATCAAGTTAACAAGAAGGTTCACCCAAAAAAGAAAATTCTCATGAATCATATATGACTTTATTTCTTCCACGGAATACAGAGATTTTAAAGAATATGTTCATTCTTTTTCATGCAATGACAGTGAAGAGAGTCTTTCAAGCTTTAAAAAGGATAAATGTGGTCCATATGATTCATGCACAGTATCAGGCAGAAATGCAAGTAATTATTCACACACACACAAAATAGTAATAATATAGAACTTAACTCATACAGACAATTTTTACTATATTTCCATGATATTTGTATGGAAAAAAGCAACCAGAACAGTCTCCAAGTATGTCTTCTTCTTTTGTGTTCCAGGGAAGTTGCAACAACAAACAAACAAACAAACAAAAAAGTTCTTCCTCAGTATTTTTGTCTTGTTTTCTAGTAGAAATACTGTATCTAAATATACTTAAATCAAGATACATTTACATGAGAAGCAAAATTACTTTCTAACATTCATGGCAGGACTAATTCATTAAATGATGATGAAATTGTAAAGACAAAGAGATTTTGTTTAGTTTTGTTTTGCTTTGTTTTGTTTTTGTGTTGTGCTTTTTATTTTATTTTGTTTTGCTTTGTTGTGTTTTGTGTTGTTTAATTTACTTTTGCTTTGTTTTGTTTTTGTGTGTTTAATATTCTTTTGCTTTGTTTGTTTTGCTTTGTTGTGTGTTGCTTTGTTTTCTTTTGTTTTGCTTTGTTTTTTGTTTGTTTGTTTGTTTGTTTTTTGCTTTGTTTGTTGTTTTGTTTTTTGTGTGTTAAATATTCTTAAATCAAGATACATTTACTTGAGAAGCAAAATTAGATAAAGAAAAAAAAATGAGCTTAAGTGGATCTAAGCTTAAAACAAGAAACAATATCTGGCAATATGGTCAGGAATATAAACAATTCAAAGTGAAAACAAGATTAAGTTTTGGCCCATTGGCAATTTGTTTCTTGTTTTAAGCAAAAACTCACTCCATTTTGAATCTTTTTTAGAAATATCATGTTATTTTGCTTCTCAAGTAAATCTATCTTCATCAAAGTATGTTTAGATATTTAGAAAACAAGAAAAAAGCACTGAGGAAGAACATCATTATTTGCAGTGTTTGAAACAACATTTGACAAACCTTTACATTTGGGTGAACTTCCTTCAATGCCACATCATGAATGTCTGTGAATCATGCATGATTTGCAATAAAAAAAAATATATATAAAAGTCTGTGAAGTGTAAATGGGTTGACAGATAAAGTCATTTAAATGAGAGATGGCAAACATTCTTCTAAAAACCACCTTAATGTTTGAGTTGTGCTCATGCATCTGTGACCGTACTGAAATGACAGTTCAACTGGTCTACAAGTTGAATTCTACAAGAATTTTGTTCTCTCTCTTTAAATGATGGATGATCCCTTGTCAGGCCATTTGGCCTCAACATTAACACTCTGATATAAAAATGGCTGATCTTTTCATGTTCTGGCCAGTGTCTCTGCTGTCTGTATCTCTCTTGTGTTATAGCTGCTCTGTTCATTCAGTCTTAGCTCAGCTAAAAGCCTAAACCTCCACACAATCACCATCACAACACATACTGTACAACCCCAGCAAAGTCCCTGATACCCTGGAGTTGGTTGAGTCTGTCCTCAGTATTCAGTTGTTTAGGTCACTCCAGACCTGGAAAACAATGTTTGAGTTGGGTTTTCTCATCTCAGCCCTCATGTCACCCTGTGCCGCTGTCTGGCATCTCTTCCTCTCACCTCTTCCATCATGTTTTCAAACACCTACTCACTCTTTTCTCTCTTCCCCGCACACATTTTCAGCCTTCTTCCTCTCTCCTCTTTCAATCTAAGTCGTGTGGCCTCTTGATCCTGCCTTCCCCAGCTTTTTCATTCCTGTCTAAGCAAAATCTGCACAGCTTCAATTCATGAAATAACTACTTCGGCTCTATGGAATTGGCTTTTGAACCGTTAGGCTGTAAATCTGTTTTGTGTTGTGCATCTGCACATACATTGTGGGTCTGCATATATATATATATATATTTTTTTTTTTTTTTTTTTTTCTTCTCTTCTATCAGCCACACATTTTGGGGCAAATTCACTAAGCAGTTGCTCCACTTTTGTGTGTAGTGCAGTATTTTACTGCAATGAAAACATTCAGCACACTTTTCTATCATGTATATATTGTGTAATGTAGATTATAATTATAGACTATTAAAATTATTAATATTCCAGTAAACATTATTTTTAAGAGACATTTGTGTACATTTTCTAGCATTCATGGCAGGACTAATTCATTAAATGATGATCAAATAGAAAAACAAATAGATTTTGTTTTGTTGTTTTGCTTTGTTTTGTTTTTTTCTGTTTTGTGCTTTGTTTTGTTTTCTTTTGTTTTACTTTGTTGTGTGTTGTTTTCTTTTCTTTTGCTTCATTTTCTTTTCTTTTTGTTTTTTGTTTTCTTTTGTTTTGCTTATTGTTTAGTTTTTTTGTTTAGGTATGTTTTGTTTGTTTTGTTTTTTGTGTTGTGCTGTTTTGTTTTCTTTTGCTTGGCTTTTTGTTTAGTTTTTTGTTTGGCTTTGTTTTCTTTTGATTTGTGTGGTTTTTTTTGTGATTTTTGGCTATGTTTTTCTTTTTGTTTTTTTGTTTTTTTTGTGCTTTTATTTTGCTTTGTTGTGTTGTTTTGTTTTTTGTGCTGTTTTCTTTTGTTTTGCTTCGGTTTGTTTTTGTTTGTAGTTTTTTGTGTTTTTTGGCTTTGTTATTATTTTTTTTTTGTGCTTTTATTTTGCTTTGTTGTGTTGTTTTGTTTTCTTTTGTTGTGTGTTGTTTTTTGTGCTGTTTTCTTTTGTTTTGCTTCATTTTGTTTTGTTTTTGTTTGTAGCTTTTTTGTTTTTTGTGTGTTTTGTTTTGTTTTGCTTTGTTTTTTGTGTTCTTTTTTCTTTTATTTTGCTTTGTTTTGGTGTAGTTTTTTGTTTTGCTTTGTTGTGTGTTGTTTTGTTTTGTTTTTGTTTTGTTATTTGTTTGTTTTGTTTTGTTTTGCACTTTTAATACACATTGTTCGAAAGAAGTAAAAAAAAAAAAAAATTCCAGTATGCTAAATCATGGTATTCTGCCAATCCTTCACAACAGAAATGGGCAACAGTGTCATGTAAACTGCGTTTAGCATATACTGTTGAGGCGTGTTTTCACATTAATGAATTTCCATATTTCCTTTATTGAATCACACGCTGAAACAAAGCACAAATAAACAACAATATCAGTTGGTGCCATTTATTCTTAGTGAATTCCCCCCATTATACTGTGCCTACTAAAAAATTGATTTTGGTAAGCAGTATTTGCTGAAGCATTGCTTTAATAACTCTTTAGTGTTGTTCTTTTTTCTTGTACCTCTCCACGTATTATTAAATTTCATAGCTGTGCTTCTCAGTTGGTTTCATGCCTGCGGCTATACGATCAGTGAGACATTAACTCTCCGGCCGTAATGAAATGGGCAGCAGTAAAAGCACACAGGACACTGCGAAGATAATTATTCTCTCTGAGGGGATGGCTAATTGATAGTCTTTTGAAGTGATAATGATGATAGAAAAGTAGGCTGATGGATTGTGGCAAAATAAACGCGATACTCGTACAGTTGCATAAAATACTAATATTTACTCCCAGCGCCGTTCTAAATGTTGCCATGGAGACTGTTTAGTGTAAATACTGTAATTTCAGTTATGGAATGACAATACATCATGTGAGTCATACTTCCACAGGAGAGGCAGCTTGTTATAATAACAGATAAGAAGGTGGTTATCAGCACTCGTGATATCCATCAGTAATAAGGTGTCAGCAGCATGCAGGGTGCTTTGACTGACACAGTTCATCACTATAGGGCCCAGCTGTCATCTTTCCCATTATCCTCAATGGTGATCCCCAAGGGTGTGTAAAGAGATTGATTTGATGGCATCTCTTGGGCTGGTAATATTACAGCCGTTTAATTCAGCTACTGGCCGCAGTATAGAACGGCAGTTCCAGCTCAATGACCTTCAAAATCAAACAATGTGAGACGAACACCGTCACCCTGGAAACATGACAGGAACAAATCTAATTTTTTTGTTTTTTCCTATTATTCGGCCTCATTCGTGAAACACAAGCAGAATGAATTTGAGTGCAAATTGTTTGTAGACGTAGATTGCTCCGTCATTCAAAAGAGAGAAATGAGTTCATGTTTTATGAATGAAGCCTGTTTAATAGTTTCGCAGCTTCAATGTTAGACAGCTGAACTGATCGTCATGGTCTGCAAGTGAAGAGAGCTACACAACCCAAACCTTGTTGATGCTTTCTCTCTTTTCCTTTCTATCACACTGCCTCTGCTTTCCTTCATGTTTGTCCATTCGCTCATAACCACAACATTAGCAAATATAACATGTCACTAGCAGTGGGTTATTCCTGCTTACTTTTCTCAGACGCCTCCGGTGGCCATACTTTGAACACTGAACAACAAGCACTAACTCAGAGGCTTTCAGACTTAACCATCTCAGGTGTCAAATGCTCCTGCAACCCACGCCACTGACCTGGAGTCAGTTCTCACTTGATTTTATTGCATGTTTTACATGTTTGTGTTTTTGTATTGGTCCAGATGTTGTGTGTGTATCTGGTCTTACTTGGTTAGCCGGACTTTCTTGATAACATCATAATCCATTGCTGTCTTTTGTGTCAGAAATCAATATGAATGTCTGTCAGTCACCTTATGCAGATCATGCACTTTAAAATTTTAATAATTTTCATTTTTATTTAATAATTTTATAGATTTATATTTTAATATTTCTTAAATTTTACATATTCTATTGTTTTTATATTAAAGTGGGATTTTTTAAAAAAAATTGTAATGACATTTATGTGTATCATATATTGCACCTTAAAAATAAAATAAAATAAAATAAAATAAAATAAAATAAAATAAAATAAAATAAAATAAAATAAAATAAAGTTAAACTTATTTCAACTTGTGGCCAAGGAATTTCAACATTTATTTTTTTCCCCCCATCATTAATAAACTAAAACTATGAAAAATAAAATTGTTACTTGAAATAAAATAAAATGGCAAATTAAATTAAATTAAATTAAATTAAATTAAATTAAATTAAATTAAATTAAATTAAATTAAATTAAATTAAATTAAATTAAATTAAATTAAATTAAATAATACAAAACAAAATAAACAAAAAGTTAAACTTATTGTATTTCAACTTGTGGCCGAGGCATTTCAACATTTCTCTATTTTTTAATCATCATTAATAAACTAAAACCATGATTTTTTTTTTTTTTTTTTACTTGAAAGAAAATAAACATTCGTTAACTGAAATAAAGTAAAATAAAGTAAAGTAAAATAAAATAAAATAAAATAAAACAAAAAGTTAAACTTTTATTTTAAGTTGAAGTACTAAAATATCTAGAATTAAATTAACTAAAACTTATAAATAAGAATACTGTCTATAGACATAATAAAAACAAAATGCTGAAACTTTAACAAAAAATTGTTGAAATTAATTGTTGAATGTTGTAAACATTGAAATGATCAGTAAGTAAGAATATGTTTTCCACCATTTTTATTTATTTTATTTTATTTTATTTTATTTTTTAATTTTTTTTGGTGTTAGTTCATGTTAAGTAATGTGGTATATATATATATAATTCCTTCAGTCATATCTTGCTGAGGGCATCAAGTGAAGAAAAAAAAAATATATATATATATATGCACATGACACCCCTTTATCCGGCTAACCATATAAATCATGTTCAAAGAAAGACTTCTTGGTGTTCTTTTCTATTTCATGGTCTACCCATCCTCTCCTTTCCTATAAGATCCTCTCCTCGTCTGTGTTGCTTTTTCAGCAGCACAAAATGTAAGATGGGAGCAGCTGTTGTTCATGGTCTTTTGCTCTTCCCATGTTATCTCAAGGGACGCCCATTTAAACACATTATTTTCCCATTAAATCCTGCTGGCAGCTGGTTAAAAATCATTTTTTTAGTTTGATTCCTCCTTCCACCAATAACAGTTTGAGGCTATGGGGTGGGATGCGAGTTAGCGAAGATAAATACAGTTGGTTCTTGAATTGTGTTTGGCTCAAACCTGTTTAGAGATAATCTGGTAAAATGCAAAAGCCATGAATTGATAGTGAGGTAAACATGTGTAACCTCACCTGTACAGGTAAAGTACCATCTATCTCATCTAAACACACTTCACCTTACCAAAAGAGACCCCATTTTACCTCATTTTCTCATTTCATCTTTCATCTAACACCATGTTATCATTGCAGAACAAACGTAACGAACAGATCGATCTCTTGGATCTAGACACTGACCTGTTGCTGGTCACCCAGGTAAGGTGGAAAATGATTGGCCCAAGTTTCTCCACACCTGCCCTCGGCCTTCCCATGATCCTCCAAGCTGTTGTTTTGATTGCAAATGACCTAGAAAGCTCCTCTATAGCTATAAAGTAATAAGTAATGCACTATGGCCCACTCTAGACTCCAGCAGAGTCCCTGTACAGGAAAGTAAATGTCACGCTCTCCACTATGAACAGTTTATTTCCCTGCTAAATCCCCTGTCTCTTGCTTTTTACCTATTCCACTAGTCTCCTGGAAGTAGTCTACTTACTCATACCTGACCTTTCTCTTTCATAGTCAAATGACTGAGCTCTTATATATGACCCTAGTGTGACCCAGTTGAATAGGTTGGATTTTGTGTTCCCATGAATTAATAAGTCGGAAACCATGTGCGCAAGATTTTACAGTGGTCTCAAAGGTCACACACACGGTCGTATTTTTGTGTGCTGTTTTTTTAATTTTTTAAATTATTAGAGACAGATGAGTGGAGACAGTAAATGCCAGCATAACATCAGAGAAGAGAGAGCAATTATTCTTTCATAAAGAATAGCCCTTTTGTAGATGTAGGTGTGAAAAAGTGTTGCATTTCAGGAATGAACCCTATGGTCTGGCCTCAAGCAAATGGATGAACAAAATGTTTTTTAGAAGCAGTGTAGAAAAGCTTTTCTGTCATGCGCCAGTCACTTTAAAAAGCTCAAGAAATGCTGAGCTGCTCCCCGCTGGCAGCACCCTGTCTTCCGTTTTCTAATAAACACACTCAACAAGGACACAAGACCCACTAATGTTCAGAAACTGGAGTGTAGCTGCCTTTGGAACTGTGCTGCTCATCTTTTAGACATTGCTAAGGTTGCCTTCTGACTATTTTGGTAATAATAATAAATTAGGAAGGAAAAATGGTGGCTTTAAGAACAAGCAGAAGCTTCTGCACTGGACTAAATGGACGGGCAAATAGTAGTCCTACTCTGTTAGCACTTAAGTTTCTTTCAGCGAATGAGTTATAATAACTACTAAGAGAACATTACTTTGCCTAGTTAATATTCATGAGCCAGACCTGATAAGGTTTATAATGTGTCTTCCTCTGGTGGGTGTCATTTGCCAGGTCCTCTAGGATTTCACAATCACAGCAAACTCAACAATATTTGTGCAGCTTGCATTTTCATCTTATTTCTGAAAAAAAACAATAACAACAACAAAAAACTTAACTTGAGTGGGAAATATTGACTAATCAAAATCCATACTTCCAAGCCCAGACAAATTAATCAATGTATGTTCAGCTGTTCTGCTATTTACTGCAGTGTAAAGTGAACATAGATGGACCCGACCATACAGAGTTAGGCAAGTTTCAATAAGTAACAGTTGATTATGATTGTTGGAGGGTTTTTACTGAAAAAAAAGGGATACATCTCAAAATATTTACTCATTATCTTCTTTGAAATTAGGAAGGAAGGAAGGAAGGATGGATGGATGGATGGATGGATGGATGGATGGATGGATGCAAGAAGGGATGGATGGATGGATGATGGATGGAAGGAAGGAAGGAAGGAAGGAAGGAAGGACGGAAAGAAGGAAGAAGGGAAGGAAGGAAGAAAGAAGGGAAGGAATAATGGATGGATGGATGGATGGATGGATGATGAAATGAAGGATGGATGGATGGATGGAGGGATGGATGAAAGGAAGGAAGAAGGGAAGGAATGATGGATGGATGGATGGATGGATGGATGGATGGATGGATGGATGGATGGATGGATGGATGAATGACGGATGAAAGGGAAGGAAGAAGGGAACGAATGTTGGATGGAAGGAAGGAAGAAGGGAAGGATGGATGGAAGGAAGGAAGGAAGGACGGAAAGAAGGGAAGGAAGGAAAGAAAAAAGAAGGGATGGAAAGAAGAAGGGAAGGAAGGATGGAGGGATGGATGGATGGATGGATGAAAGGAAGGAAGAAGGGAAGGAATGATCGATGGATGGATGGATGAATGGATGGATGGATGAATGACGGATGAAAGGGAAGGAAGAAGGGAACGAATGTTGGATGGAAGGAAGGAAGAAGGGAAGGATGGATGGAAGGAAGGAAGGAAGGAAGGACGGAAAGAAGGGAAGGAAGGAAAGAAAAAAGAAGGGAAGGAAGGATGGATGGATGAAAGGAAGAAATGATGGATGGATGGATGAAAGGAAGCAAGAAGGGAAGGAATGATGGATGGATGGATGATGAAATGAAGGATGGATGGATGGATGGATGGATGGAAGGAAGTAAGGATGGAGGGAGGGAGGGATGGATGAAAGGGAAGGAAGAAGGGAAGAAATGTTGGATGGAAGGAAGGAAGGATGGAAAGAAGGAAGAAGGGAATGAAGGAAGGAAGAAAGAAGGGAAGGAAGGATGGATGGATGGATGGATGGATGGATGGATGGATGGATGAAAGGAAGGAAGAAGGGAAGGAATGATGGATGGATGGATGGATGGAAGGAAGTAAGGATGGATGGATGGATGGATGAATGGGAAGGAAGAAGGGAAGGAATGTTGAATGGAAGGAAGGAAGAAGGGAAGGATGGATGAATGGAAGGAAGGAAGGAAGGAAGGAAGGATGGAAAAAAGGAAGAAGGGAAGGAAGGAAGAAAGAAGGGAAGGAAAGAAGAAGGGAAGGAAGGATGGATGGATGGATGAAAGAAAGGAAGAAGGGAAGGAATAATGGATGGATGGATGGATGGATGGATGGATGGATGAAATGAAGGAAGGATGGATGGAAGTAAGGAGGGATGGATGGATGGATGGATGGATGGAGGGAGGGATGGATGAAAGGGAAGGAAGAAGGGAAGGAATGTTGGATGGAAGGAAGGAAGAAGGGATGGAAAGAAGGAAGAAGGGAATGAAGGAAGGAAGGAAGAAGGGAAGGAATGATGGATGGATGGATGGATGGATGGATGAAAGGAAGGAAGAAGGGAAGGAATGATGGATGGATGGATGGATGGATGGAAGGAAGTAAGGATGGATGGATGGATGGATGGATGGATGGATGGATGGATGGATGGATGAATGGGAAGGAAGAAGGGAAGGAATGTTGAATGGAAGGAAGGAAGAAGGGAAGGATGGATGAATGGAAGGAAGGAAGGAAGGAAGGATGGAAAAAAGGAAGAAGGGAAGGAAGGAAGAAAGAAGGGAAGGAAAGAAGAAGGGAAGGAAGGATGGATGGATGGATGAAAGAAAGGAAGAAGGGAAGGAATAATGGATGGATGGATGGATGGATGAAATGAAGGAAGGATGGATGGAAGTAAGGAGGGATGGATGGATGGATGGAGGGAGGGAGGGATGGATGAAAGGGAAGGAAGAAGGGAAGGAATGTTGGATGGAAGGAAGGAAGAAGGGATGGAAAGAAGGAAGAAGGGAATGAAGGAAGGAAGGAAGAAGGGAAGGAATGATGGATGGATGGATGGATGGATGAAAGGAAGGAAGAAGGGAAGGAATGATGGATGGATGGATGGATGGAAGGAAGTAAGGATGGATGGATGGATGGATGGATGGATGGATGAATGGGAAGGAAGAAGGGAAGGAATGTTGAATGGAAGGAAGGAAGAAGGGAAGGATGGATGAATGGAAGGAAGGAAGGAAGGAAGGATGGAAAAAAGGAAGAAGGGAAGGAAGGAAGAAAGAAGGGAAGGAAAGAAGAAGGGAAGGAAAGAAGAAGGGAAGGAAGGATGGATGGATGGATGGATGGATGGATGGATGGATGAAAGAAAGGAAGAAGGGAAGGAATGATGGATGGATGGATGAAATGAAGGGAGGATGGATGGAAGTAAGGAGGGATGGATGGATGGATGGATGGAAGGTAATAAGGAAGGAAGGACGGACGGACAGAAGGATGAAAGGATGGATAGATTTAAATGAATGTAAATTACTGTTGATGACTGCGTTTATTTCTGCGTGCTGCGCTTGGTCGGTAGGTACAGGAAGTCATCATCATCTTTTATATATTTTATATCATTTTTATAGCAACCCACTATCATTTCCATAATTCACCTTTTGCATTCAAGCCACTGTTTGCCTAAGGTAGATGCCACTATTCTCTGGCAAAGACTAGACTGTCATGCAGTGAGTGCTGAGGTGAAACTTTTATGATGGTAAATGTTCCTCTTTCATCTGCAGAATATCAACCAGTTAGAGCTTTTTGGAGACATGTCCACTCCTCCTGATATCACGTCCCCCTCGGTGAGTGACTTGAAATGGACCACTGGCATACTGCACACTGTATACTGCATACTAATTAAGTAGTATGTAAACAGTATGCCATTTTGAACATCTTTATAGTTAAAGAGCAAGTGTAGTGTAGTGTTTTTTTGGAAATCTTCTGTTTAGACTGCTATGATTCCCATTTTCCACAGACCCCAGCATCTCCGGCTAATACTCTGGACCCCACGCTGGCCCACCAGACTCCATCCGAACTGTTCACCCCCTTCAACCCTGCCTCTGTACCCTCAGGTAGGAGAAAATGTTGTGTGTGTACAGGACAAAATAATACCAAGAAAATAGATAAAGGAGACATGGAACGGGGCGGATGTAAATTAAATAATGTGTCTGTCTAGTTCCGGCTAAATAAGATGTCCCGTCCTCCTGCTGTAGAATATGAATGCTCTCATTACTGGCTGCTGTACTGATCTGCATGATAAATGCCTTGCAGAGGACACAGTGTTACCTCTACCTGCTCTAGTGCTACTCTGCGTGTGCGTGTGTGTGTGTGTGCGTGCGCGCTTATATCTGTGTGTGTTTGATGCCTTTTTAACATGCACATCTGTTTGGGGGTCATATCATACATTTTTATTATGTTATTTTTTTCCCTGATGTCCACTTAGTCAAGGATTCTTGCACCACAAAGGGACAATGTTGTTTTTCATCACCATTTTCACCCCTCTCACTTGCTCTTTGATTAAATTAAACAGAATATGACATCTAAATACAGTAGATTATTAAATGAATGGTTAGAATGGAAATTCTGTCATATTTACTCACTCTCATGTCGTTTTAAACCTGTATGACTGTCTTTCTTCTGTGAAACACAAAAGAAGAAAAATCTCAGAGGTTTTCTCCATCCATTGAAAGTTAATGGGGTTGAATGATGTTTTGGGCCTCATTGACTTTCATTAAATGGAAAAAAGTTGAAGCATTCTTCAAAATATCTTCTTTTACAATTATGTTTTGCAGAAGAAAGAAAGTCATATAGATTTACAAAAAAACATGAGGGTAATAAATATGACATAATTTTGGGGTGAACTATCCCCATGCAACAACTTTGCTGAATCAACATTAACACAGAACCTGTTAACATATCCTTTGTGTACAACAGAACAAAGAAATTCATACAGGTTTGGAACTACTGATGATGATGACTATCCCTTTAAAATTAAACAAAAAAGTGAATCTAAAAGCTTCTAAATGTCAATTTTCACTGTAAATTATATGACTTGGTTTGGTTTTCACCTCCAAAACTGTACATTTAACAGTATTTTACTTTAAAATTCCTTGCAGTGTCCCAGGAGATCTATTAGAGCTTTTTATCATACGCTGTAAACCCTAACGCTCAAAATAATTAATTGGTTTGAGTAGGGCAAACTCAAATGAAACAAATTAGTTCAATCAAATTAACTTTTATGAGTATTTACAACTTTCTTTTTCTTTTGAGTTTACGAAACTGACACTTTTTAAGTCATCTGAATTGTTTCATTGTTTTAAAGGTGGGGTATCACACACAGTTTCTGCCATTCTCATGTTAATCCTGAGTACATATAGAGTAACACTGCATCCTTCATATCTCAGAAAAGTTTTTAGTTTTGTCATATTTATAAAAGATAGATACGCTAAACCGAGTCTTTCTGAAAAAAGCTGAGATCCTGGAGGCGTGTCTGTCGTCAGTGCTGTGGGCGGAGCTAAAGAGTCACAAGCGTGCGCAGCTGCTGCCTAGAGATCACATGCTAGCTGTGACATCATTCTAAATAAAAAATGAACAAAAACGTTTGTGTTGTGCGCCGATTGCCAACAAAACACAGACATCTGATGCAGCTTTACTCACCACCCGCGATCTGCAAATCCAGTGCCGAACTGGGACTTGTTTACAAAGCATTCATCACCGAAATCCCGGGAACAAACAAACATACGTGCACAACACCGTTGCTGCCTCGGAAAAACAAACTTCATCCTCTGTTCCCTTAATGCTGGGTTCTTTGGGAAGCTGAAAAAGGTCATCTTTCCCTCACAACCAAAAACACACTCCATCGGTGACAGGAGCTGCATTTCATTTCGGAGGCTTCATCCTTCGAAGGTCACATTTGAAGGCTGAATACATCATCAAGGATATCATTTTTAAGAAAAGTAACCGTAATAAAGTTGACTGATATTCATTGTGAGGTGTAAAATACTGTAATTTCTTTCTTACTTTGCAATCTAACAGTTATTTTCCTTAAATGAGACTGCCTCGATGATGTATGCAGCCTTCGAAGGCTGCAGACCCTGAATTGGGACACAGCCATTGTTGAAAAATCTCTCGGCTTCCGTATCCTGAACGAAACGCGTTGATGCGTGTGCCCTTGCTCTTGCTCTGGGTGATGTGTGTGTGTGTGCACGCTTATCAGGGAGAAGTGCTCATGCAAGGAATTCCGCTCTCTTTTAACGTCATCCAGGACACACTCGAAAAAAACTCTCTGAATCCTGTACCAAAACCATAAGTAGTGTATTTGGCACAGAAATACTCCATCATATGTCCAACTCGTGTTTTGAAACTTTGGCCATGAATGCAGTGCAACTCTTTAACAGTGTAAATAATGCATGGAATAGCATTACCCCCTTAACATTCAACCTTAATGTTATGAAGTGACGAGAATACTTTTTGTGCGCCAAAAAAACAAAATAGCGACTTTATTCAACAATATCTAGTGATGGACGATTTCAAAACACTGCTTCATGAAGCTTCGAATCTTTTGTTTCGAATCAGTGGTTCGTATCAAACTGCCAAAGTCATGTGATTTCAGTAAATGAGGCTTTGTTACATCATAAGTGTTTCGAAATTTCAATGGTTCACCACTGGGGGGCGTGACTTTGGCAGTTTGATACATGCTCCGAACCACTGATTCGAAACAAAAGATTCTTTTCCATTAAAATCACAATTGTTTTGTTAAATAGTCAACTCTATATTGTAAAGTGCCACCACTTTAAATTCTACAGGAACACTCACGTCATGATATTTGAACCAGTTATTAAAAACAAATAGCCCTTGCGCATCGACTTTGCTCTCGCTGGGACATCTGTTCCAGCCAGATTGACTTCCTCTGAAACAGTAAACAGTACAGCATTGATATGTGTGGAATCAAGTAGTGTATCATCTGTCCCATCTGTCTTCAATTCTTTCCCTCAGTCAAACTCCCCTCTGTGTTGCAAATTCATAAACACCAGGCTTGACTCCGCCACACCTGTCCTGATGGGATTCTCACAGTTCAGTTATGATAGCATGAACACATTTTTCACCATTGTGGAATCATTCTGGCTTTTTCAAGTGATAGTTTTTCTCCAGAGTGCTTTAGGGGGTCTGGTCCCGCCGGGAGGGTATTGTAAGTCACTTTGAATGACACTTGTGTGCTCAGTGGCATGTCTAATGGAACATGAATCATCTGAACGAGTATACACTGCTTAATAATGATCTTGTTTATGAAGCTTATGAGTGCTGTACTGTGAACATAGTTACTATATATGTTCTATATTTACAATATAGCATTACTTTGAGCTTTTATAAAGCAGTTATAAAAAAAATGTATACTCATGCTTTCACGTGACCCAGGACACCATTAAAGGGGTCGTGAACTGCATTGTTTTATTGTTTTATAATGTTTTCTGGGCTGCGCTTATAATGTTAGCATGCTTTTTACATCAAAAATTGTCATAATTTAGAAATAAAAGGCATTTTTCCTACCCCGATTTTAGCCCTCTGATTTGAACACTCTGTTTTAAGGGGCGTGTCTGCTGTGAGACTTCAGAGTAAACGCCCACTGCTGTGATTGGCTAACATCTTTTCATTTGAAATAGCATTTGAAGTATTACTCTCGAAAACTTTTAGCACGTTTTTACTGTTACAGCTCTCAAGGTTAACTAATTGTGAAAAGTGTTGATTATAGCATTACATTTAGATCTATGGCATTATATTTAGATTGTGGCATGAAGGGTTGCAGTGATGAACATTGTAGCTGATCAACGCATGAAAGTAGTGATCTCGTCACTGCAACTCAATTTCTGCACACTAATGAATGCTTTCATCATAAATAACAGTGCAAACACAATGTAAATAAGTGATTCATTGAATAAAACGGGAGTTTTCGCATGAGTCCAGAACTCAGTCAGTAATAAACTCACGCTGTTTGATTGACAGCTCCAGCGATTGTAAAGGGAGCGTTCTTTGATCGCTTTTTATATATAATTTAATCACTATTTAAATAACAAATTATTTTCATCCTACTAAGAGAAACAACGTGAAGTTGAGCATTTAGGCACTGGTTTGATTTACTGACACATAGACAAAGAACATCTGACTGTAAATGAATCATTACATATCAGATCAGGCATTAGAATTAACACAGTTACTTACATGTTGTTGCATTACTGTCGAGTCCATATCGTAAAAGTTTGTTTGCAAAGCCTGCACTGAAATGCAATTGATTTACCAAAGAATCCACAGTGAAATGTACCGAATACAAATAAATAAAGCTCAACTGAGACATTCACATTGTTGAAAATAAATAATATTCCTTAGCATTAGGATCCTTTGAAAGGTAATATTATTTTTAGTCCTGTATCATTCTTCTGTCCTCGTCATCTCACACACCAGTAGGCGGGGCTAACAATGTGATGATGAAGTAGGCATTGATTTTTTCTGCAGAGGCGGCGTTTCACTTATCTAGGATAGACACATTCCAGGACGAGTCGTTCGCTGGGTCTGGTGTCAATAAAAGCTTTTATTGGACTAACAAGGAAGTTTTCAGTTCTGAAACTTACAAGATATTCTTATAGTATATAAAGAATATATACCTCTTACATATCAAAAGAGGAAAATTTCTCAATTCATGACCCCTTTAAACACTATTAATCAAATTCATTTAGTGTGAAATAGTCCTCGACATGTCTACAGGATACCGGAGGTTTTGCCAGGTTTGCTTTCCATGCATACATCCTGAATAACAGTCCATAATTCTGTCCTATTTGCTAATGGTGGATCCATAGCTCAAAAATGACTGCCAAGGGCCATCATGGACCAGTGCAGGGGTGCATTGCTGTGATGAGACAGCTCATTGCTGCCTGACTGAATGATGGACGTGTACAATTTTCTTAAATTCGCATATAGAACTTGTCCAAGCATTCCCCTCACTGGTCTGTGAGACAAACCGTTACTGCAATTCCATGGGAACACTTCACAGCTGACAGGATGGATCCAGGGTTGTGTTGTCTCTTCCAGCTGGAAACCATCATCAGATCCATTGTGTTTCCTTGTGTCAGATGTTGTCATCTCTACATGTGGTGCACAGCTCCATCACATTATGTTAGCATTTTAGTTCCCCTAACTCCACAACAAATCCTCATTTCATGGTGTTCAGAACACAACATGAATAAAAATATAAAGTTGTTTTACTTTATAAAGTATTAAACAATCATAAATTCTAGCGGAATTCATTATAATCAGCATTTATTATAAACGGCAAGTCTAAACAAATTTATATACGCTATGCAAATAAACCTGGGCTTATGTACCTCGGCACAAATCAAAATGTGTGTGATTTGCGCGTGTTTTGCGTACTTGACTTTAATTGCATTGAATAAGTTACTTTGGAAGGTTAGTCACAAACTTTTTCAGATGATTAAAGGTGCCATCGAATTGAAAATTGAATTTACCTCGGCATAGTTGAATAACAAGAGTTCAGTACATGGAAATGACACACAGTGAGTCTCAAACTCCATTGTTTCCTCCTTCTTATGTGAATCTCATTTGTTTAAAAGACCTCCAAAGAACAGGCGAATATCAACACAACACCGACTGTTACATAACAGCCCATATTCTAGGCATTAGACAAGGGCAAAACGTCTGGATGAGCACAGCTGAATCATCAGACTAGGTAAGCAAGCAAGAACAACAGTGAAAAATGGCAGATGGAGCAATAATAACTGACATGATCCATGATAACATGATATTTTTAGTGATATTTGTGAATTGTCTTTCTAAATGTTTCGTTAGCATGTTGCTAATGTACTGTTAAATGTGGTTAAAGTTACCATCGTTTCTTACTGTATTCACGGAGACAAGAGCCGTCGCTATTTTCATTTTTAAACACTTGCAGTCTGTATAATTCATAAACACAACTTCATTCTTTATAAATCTCTCCAACAGTGTGTAATGTTAGCTTTAGCCACAGAGCACCATCAAACTCATTCAGAATCAAATGTAAACATCCAAATAAATACCATACTTACGCGATTAGACATGCTGCATGACGAACACTTTGTAAAGATCCATTTTGAGGGTTATATTAGCTGTGTGAACTTTGTTTATGCAGTGATAGAGTCGAGAGCTCGGAAGGGGGCGGAGAGCGCGCGATTTAAAGGGGCGGCAGCATGAATCGGCGCATTTCTAATTATGCCTCAAAATAGGCAGTTAAAAAAATTAATAAAAAAAAATCTATGGGGTATTTTGAGCTGCAACTTCACAGACACATTCAGGGGACACCTTAGACTTATATTACATCTTGTAAAAAAAAAACGTTCAATGGCACCTTTAAAGAAAAAAGTATTCCAGAAAATACGATAGATTCTTCTTTTGAATTGCTAATAGCAACACCTATACAGAGAAGCTGGTTTCCAGGTCATTTTTAAAGAAAAAGGAACATCACATCTTAAACGCATTCCTATTTTGTCAGTAACTCAGCTTCAGTTGATCTCACGCCTCTATGGAATATTCCAGACACGCTCTCACAGTCCGTGTGGCATGTCATAGAGATAAGATACGATTTGGAGTTTTATTATTTGAATCAGCGTTACTCATTGGAAAGAAAGAGCAAGATGTGTAATGAAATAAGCCTCAATGTGATATGAGTCAGACTGTTGTAATGGCCCTTTTAAAGGGCGTTGCTATTCATTAAGCCCAGGCCTATTGTGAGCAGTAATTACAATAGTTCATCTGAGTCATAAAGACCGTTTCCATTATGAAAATCTAGGTCATCTTTCCCAAGTCATCAAGAGATCTATGGCTGCAGCCTGAAAGTCCTTTAGTGAATGCTAAAGGTTGCAGCACAAGCTCGTAATGAGGTGTGCGTGTTTTCCAGAGCATTTTGGCGGTAAAAGCTTTTTTGAAGAGCTTTGTGAACTGAAAGTCTCATTGTCTCCATCCTTTAGGTTATGTGACGATGGGAGCCGTGCCGCCCGCGTGGGCGCAGCAACAGTTTGCCGCTCAGGCTCCATTAGCGTTTGGCGTCCAGTCCCCGGTGCCCGTTGCGCAGGTTTTACCGGGCGCTCAGCCTCTGATCTGGGGTCAAGCCAACCTTTTCCCTGCCACCCAGCAACAGTGGGCCGCAATGGCAGGGGCTCACTTTTCGCCTGCCGCTTTCATGCCTGCCCAACAGTAGGGCCACTTCCTGCTGCCATGTTTCAGACACTGGCTCCCATGCCGGTGCCCGCATCCTGCGAGACGCCCTCGGCGGCCATGGGCGGAGCCGTGGCGGGAACCTCGGGCTCCACGGCCTCCAGTCCGCAGCACGGAGAGCGCACACTGCAAAGACAGGCTAAGATGAGCAAGGAGATGTTTAAGGACTTCCAGATGGCAAAGCCACCGACCATGCCTGCCAGGAAGAGCGAGCAGCCTAGCCTGTCCTGCACCACAGACGCTTTCTCCAGCTACTTCAGCAGAGTGGGAATGGCGCAAGACACGGACGACTGCGACGACTTCGACATCTCGCAGATGAACCTCACGCCCGTCACCTCCACCACGCCCTCCACCAACTCACGTGAGTAGGACGCTTCAGACATACGCTATGATTTTGACTCGAATTTGGGGCTGTTTATATAAATGCGATTATTGAGAAAAAAACAAACAAAAATAAACTAGTTTTAAACGTGTTCAAAATCCTTAGAAATTAAATAATTGTATTCATGTTGATTTCATATGGTTTTGAAACACTAAGTATCATTAAGGGAAGTTGTAACACATGACATTTTACAACCTCAAATAACCTTGCCTAGTATTAAAAGGGTCAAATTAGTATTTTAAGAAACTTTTGATCCACAATTTTTGACAGGTTTTAGGCTTACATGCGTAAGTTTAGTCACACTGATCATAACTAGTTTACACAAATCCCAAAATTCATTCCCCTAGGTACACATTTCTCCAGTGTCAAGGCAAAATATTTACTGATTAGGGATAAAAGTGTTTTTGTTTTTTTGTTTTTTAATTATTATTATTATTATTATTTGAATAGGTTGAAGTTAGAATAAAGCAGAAGTATTTTCTCCTCTGTTGTGATGTACATCCAAGTGAAATGGCTTTTCAAACTAGCAAAAATGTTGGCGTAATTTGTATTTAAGCCTTGCCTGGTATTAAAGGGTCACGTTATTTGACATTTTAAGAGACTTATTTACACAGTCATGATATAATTTCCTTTGAACCAGCATTGAACCAGTATTTTTTCAAGAAATAATAATAAGAGATTATGCCAAATTACATATTATCATCACATATATACATATATATATGAAAACTTCAGATGCAAAAGCCCCTAAGTGCCATCTAAAATGTTCTTCTAAAATGAGCATTTTTATCAAGCTCGTATGTTTATGTTCAATAATTTCACTTTAATGGCAATTAATAGGTCATTTTCATTTCCATTAAAGTGAAATAACTGAACATAAACATACGAGCTTGATAAAAATGCTCATTTTAGAAGAAAATTTCAGATGGCACTTAGAGGCTTTTGCATCTGAAGTCTTCATATCAATAACAGACCCTTTCTCAATACAAAATATGGCATATTTTTTTTATAAAAAATAATATTTATTGAACAATAATATTTAAATTAACAACAATAGCCATTATAAAAGACAATAGGAAATAAACACAAACAAACAATTCAGTGAAACGTACAAAAGTTAAAAGTTATACTAATTATAAAGTTATGACACTTAATTTTCCTGTTAACCCAAATCGATTTGGAACAAGTTATAGATTAATAAGACCAAAGATTGCCTGTTTGATATTCCCAAAATGAATAATTTTTGGTTCTAATTTTTTATCAATTTTACTGGTAGTCCACTGTATGAAGAATTTTGGGGTATAATATGTATTTATTATGTTTATTTTGGTATCCTCACTTGAACTATAGTGTCCTGCACACACTAGTAAAAATATATCAAAAATGTCTGAATAATTTTTGGCTTGACTGTATCTCATGTTTAACCACTATCTGCATAAGAGCCAGAGGCAAATTCCAGAAGGACTGGCCGAGATGAAGCTGATCTCTGCGGGTACATGAACGCTGATGGCCTGGAGCTCACATATGCAAAAGCATCTAAACAAAAATTGTAAAATCTCTTAAAACTACATTTCATGACACATCAACAGTAGTATTTGTAAAAAAAAAAAATATAGTGGATTTGCTTGACGGCCATGACAGTCGCTGCAAGCGGAGTGATACAAACGGAGAAACAGTTTGAGTGCTGATACTGGGGGAAGCTCTCAGCCAATCAGATTCGAGAAGCAGAAAGAACTGTTGTGTATGTATATGCTTTTACCAAAAATGTGTTACACTGCACTCAATTACATTTTGTTAGTTCATGCATTACTTGAACCATGGCATTGTTAGCATATTGCTCTACTGTTTCAGTACAGGAATGGCCAACGGCCACAGGACATCAATTAACCTTTCACCGATGTCTTAATTATTTAATACATGTTTGAATAAATTATGTCAGATAATGTCTAAAAATGATTAGCAACAACTTCCATTTTTTCACTAATAAGAGTTTATGGCAGCCAACAAGATTAAATGATTATATCTTGGCAACGGTTTGAAAACATAATAATTATCTTTAGAAAGCTGCAATTTTCCTTTTTGCTTCACTGCATAAAATAAAAAATGTTTTCTGGGTCAAACGACGCAAAATGATGTCACATATGCACACATTAGATCTTGCAAGTTTTCCCGAATAGATGTTCTAGAATGATGTTAACTATAATTTTTTTTTTTCTCCCTCTCTTGTTGGCACGGGTTAGGCTTAGGGATTGGTATAGGGATATGGTTTTATATCAGGAATGTTGTTTCAGGACCAACAGAATCACATTATCCTGTAGCTCCATAGACCAACAAAGAAAACGAATCCCACATAGAAGTATCTCACCACATGCCTTTCTCTCTCTCGCCTCTCTCATCGCAAGCCCTTAAGAGTGCTGACACGGCCAGACAGGCTTTATCCGTTTCCTACTACAGAACTTCAAACTCGCACCTCATCCCGTCTTTCATCAACACATCCTTTTTCACTCAGAGGTTGAAAGGTGGGCTTTGATGCTGTTGCCCAGAAGGCATTGTCTTTAGTCAGCGTGAAAATGACAATTAGTACTGCGGTGGGGAACGACGGCAGGGGAAAGAGAGAGTCAGTCACAGGCCCAGCTGTGCTTCTGGCGAGCAGTGTAATTATCACTGATCTCTAGGGAGCCCTGCGCTGTGTGTTGGGCCTGTTTGGATCCTCTCGCTCCTGTAGTGCTAATTATTGCAGCGATGGAACGCCGCACCGTCGCACGTTTGCACACAAGCAGGCCCTCCGTGAGAGGCATACTCATTTATTAGGTGTCAATAAGGGATTTTGATCCACAGAGGACACTTTCTGACAGGTTTTGGGCTTAAATGCATACGTTTAGTCACACTAATCATGACTAGTTCGTGCAAAACCCAAAACACATTCCCTTAGGTAAAAATCGCTCCAGTTTCGAGGTGAAATATCCTCTGAATGGCTCAAAAAGTGAGGGTTTTTTTTTTTGGGGTTTGAGTTTTTGGCTTAAAAGTACACTGTAATTTAAAAAAAAAAAATGTAAATAATGATTCGATACATCATCATTCCTTCTTTCAAACGTGTTTTTGTTTTCCCTGATTCAATATGGTAAGCCTTTTAATGTGTTAATATTTTAGACCTAACAAGATGGTTTTGGCGGGAAATTGCATACACATGTCACTCGTAATATTCGTAAATAGAGCTCCGGCTACTTTGATGCATGTATGGTGTGGGAGTGGAATAGGTTAGTTGTCACAATTCATTGTAAAGCATTATCTATTGTGAAGAGTCATTTATTATGTCTGTTGTAGCGCTGTGATGGATTGAAAAAGAAGGTACCGTGTCTGTTAATGGGTATAGCTAGTCAGCTTATGATCCTTTCCATCTAAACTGGTTATATCTTTGCCATGCCATGTAGTGGATGTTTTATGAGCAGTATAATAACCATGTTCATCTGTACAGTCACGCAGAGCTGAAGCACAACCAAAACAATGTTCTTCCGCAAAATGCATGTTTGCAAGTTTTGTTTTTCATCCACTAGAAGGACAAAAGTAACATAGTGTATCTTTAAGTAACAAACATAAACCACATAAATAACCCAAACCAACAGGAAGCTCCATTTTAACTTCATTCCACCCAGTTAGAGCAGATCAAACTTTTTTGAGCCATTTTTAGAAGACATTTTGTTCTCATTTGTCATGCGTTTTTTAACCCTCAGGGGTCTGAGGATTTTTGGGGCCCTGGAGAAGTTTTGACATGCCCTGACATTTGTGCTTTTTTCAGTTGTTCATAAACATATTAATGACAAAAGTGTCATTACACTGTATTCAGCACAAACTAGGCTACAATAATATGTGAGGAACATGTATGTACATGTTTGTGTTTTTGAAGGAATAACGTTTATGCGTGGTTATTGAAAAAACAAAAAAATTCACTGAAATAAGGCCAAAAAAATATATTAAAACTGTGTTCACAAGGATTCTGGGTATTGGAGGTTGTAGACTAGAGTTTTTGCTTCAGAATGAAGTAAAAATTATCCTTCCTACTCCTTCATATAAAACAATAGAGAGATTTAAATTTTCTAAGACACTTTTGGTCAAGAAACACAGTATGCGTGGAGGCGTGAATCATCATGAATAATGGGTGATTCTCACCTGAGAAGACAAAAGAATTGCATAATAATGACCTGAAATGACTTGCATATTAATGAGGCCTTACAGTCAGGTAGGCTGTGGAAAAAACCCTCTGTGATCATGCTGATAACAGGATTAAAGTCCACTCAGGACAAAAAAAACATGATTTTTGTGATCTCATGCATGCACGTATTATTGCACATGATATGAAGAAAACAACGAGGTGCCTGTTTGATTTTAACCATAATGTCAAATCCAAAATGCAATCTCAGATGAGATCACAACATTTTCGGATGTGTTTAAAGGGGACCTATAATGCCCCTTTTCACAAGATGTAATATAAGTCTCTGGTGTCCCCAGAATGTGTCTGTGAAGTTTCAAAATCCCCCACAGATCATTTATTATAGCTTGTCAAATTTGCCCCTATTTGGGTGTGAGCAAAAACACATCATTATTGTGTCTGTCCCTTTAAATGCAAATGAGCTGCTGCTCCCGGCCCCCCTTTCCAGAAGAGGGCGGAGCTTTAACAGCTCGTGCTTCAGTTGCTAAACAACAACAACATTCTCACGCAGCCAAAATGAGGATTGTCAGTAACATGTTCAGCCTTACATTGTTCAAACCGGAGTCGACACTGATGGAGAGACTCAGGAAGAAGTTACAACTTTTAGAATGAAACTGGACGTTTCTGAATGGTTAGAGGATAAATTTATGTAGTTGCTGTGGAGTTGATTCAACTAATCGACTACCATGTGCCGTCATGTTAATCTTTTATGCAAATCCAGCATCGAATTGACCCTCATTTGTGAAGCAGTCCGGCGTAAATGACGGCATGACAACAACACTCTACTACAACAACAACCAAATTCTCAGACATAGATGTTAATAATACAACCTTACAAAATCCTTAATTTTTTTGTAAATGGTCTCTCCTTTTTTGATAAACATTTTAATAACAATTTTATAAGAAATTCCTTTAATGTTGGATCCATTCCTTCATGTCAATCAAAATGGTTTAAACCTCATTGTATATCTTGGCACAGCATTTGGACTTTACCATAGAAATATATCATTTCTAATAAAGTAAAAGAAATCATTTACAAAATCATTCATAGATGTTATGCTGTAAATGCAGCCATTAGTAGATTTATCCATACTGTCTGTGATAAATGTACTTTTTGTAACACATCATCTGAGAATATTGAACATTTATTCTTTATTGCCTTTTTCTATTTCTTTTTGGACTGACTTTAAAATACACATGACAAAAACATTAAACAGAACTCCGAATTTAGAACCCCATGACATTTTACTTTGTTTTCAAAACCCATATTTTTCTCAAAAACAAAATTATGTTATTAATCTTTTAATTATTTTGGCAAAGTTTTATATAATAAATAAGACAAAAATAACTCAAAAGAAACCCTCATATATTACCTTTTATAACACCGATCTCACAATATATTTTGAAACTCTTTCAAACATGAGATCACAGAACAAAAAGCTTATAAAAACAATACAAATTCTAAAGCTTTTCAAATTCATGTAACTGCCCTAATAATATGTAGCACTTTTTATATATATACTTTTGTATATATATATATATATATATATATATATATATATATATATATATATATATACAGTACAGTCCAAAAGTTTGGAACCATTAAGATTTTTAATGTTTTTAAAAGAAGTTTCATCTGCTCACCAAGGCTACATTTATTTAATTAAAAATACAGTAAAAAACAGTAATATTGTGAAATATTATTACAATTTAAAATAACTGTGTACTATTTAAATATATTTGACAAAGTAATTTATTCCTGTGATGCAAAGCTGAATTTTCAGCATCGTTACTCCAGTCTTCAGAGTCACATGATCCTTCAGAAATCATTCTAATATGCTGATTTGCTGCTCAATAAACATTTATGATTATTTTCAATGTTGAAAACAGTTGTGTACTTTTTTTTTCAGGATTCCTTGATGAATAGAAAGTTTAAAAGAACAGCATTTATCTGAAATACAAAGCTTCTGTAGCATTATACACTACCGTTCAAAAGTTTGGGGTCAGTAAGAATTTTTAGTTTTAGTTTTTTGAAAAGAAATTAAAGAAATGAATACTTTTATTCAGCAAGGATGCATTAAATCAATCAAAAGTGGCAGTAAAGACATTTATAATGTTACAAAAGATTAGATTTCAGATAAACACTGTTCTTTTGAACTTTCTATTCATCAAATAATCCTGAAAAAAATACTGTACACAAATATTTTGTACAATTGTACACATTAAATGTTTCTTGAGCAGCAGATCAGCATATTAGAATGATTTCTGAAGGATCATGTGACACTGAAGACTGGAGTAATGATGCTGAAAATTCAGCTTTGCATCACAGGAATAAATTACTTTGTCAAATATATTCAAATAGAAAACAGTTATTTTAAATTGTAATAATATTTCACAATATTACTGTTTTTACTGTATTTTTAATTAAATAAATGTAGCCTTGGTGAGCAGACAAAACTTCTTTTAAAAACATTAAAAATCTTAGTGGTTCCAAACTTTTGGACTGTATATATATATATATATATATATATATATATATATATATATATATATATATATATAACATAAATATATAAATATATATAAAAACAAAAACAAAAAATAATATATATATATATATATATATATATATATATATATATATATATATATTATTTATTTTTTGTATACATTTTTGTATTTTAGTTATTGTTGGTACTCTTTGTTTTATATGCTCCGATATGTATTACAATGTCTTATATTTGTCTTGTAAAATAAAATAAAAAAAAAGAACTTGAAAAAAAAAAAAAAACTCTACTACAACAACTCTTCCTCTTCTCTAAAGCAGCCCAACATGGCCTTTGCAGATGTTGTTTATGCTCTAACAGCAACATTACACACTAACTAAAGTTAAAAAAGTGAAATCATAATCAAGGACCCCTTTAAAACACTTGATACATTCTGTGAGTTTGTGGGTTCCCTGGGAGACGGGCTTATTGCTAGCACCATGCTTTAGCTAAAATAGAATTACAAATTATTTGTAGTAGGATATTTCACATTAAAAAAAAAAAGCAATTAGCTTCAGAAGCTAATTGATGGTTTAGTGCAAGATACAGACAAAATTTAAGCTGTAATTAACCAGTAACCTTCTTGTTTGGATTTGTTTCAATGAGCTTAAAAACAGTCATACTGTTTTTATTGCCACCATGTAGACATTTCAAATGGAAATTTGTAGCTGCAGAAATGATTTTAGGTTTTGGAAAAGCAGGTTAAGTCATTTTTAATTTGAATGTGCAAGACTCTTCCAGTTATTTTAGCTGTTAGCTGTATGCAGCTTGATGTTGCAAACTGGTATTTGTCATCATATTATTGTAATTTACTATCGTAATCATAAGCTTGCCGGTATGTACACAAAGTTTTACAATTCAGTGCACTTTGTTATGGTGTCTTTCACATTTACAGGAAATAGCTTACATACGTGTTGAAAAATATAGTCGTTTTTTTCTCTTGAGACCAAGTAAAAAAAAAAGGCCCATTGTAAACTTTAAACGAGAATTAACGCTACATATTTGAGTAAAAAAAAAAAAAAGCTGAATGTAACTACCGTCAAGCGTTGCTACACTAAGCTGTGAGAGCAAACGGTTTGCTGAAGCAGTTTAAGGTTGCATGAGCCCAAAAAGGAACATTGTTTTCATGTATAATTGATCACAAATGAGCCTCGTCTTTTATGTAAGTGTGAAAATTTCAGTGCCCTTCCTGTCAGACTGCAACAGATATTTAGTTATTCTCCCAGCGGATGAAAAACATATTTGTACCTTCTTAGCGTCGCCCAACAACACATCAGACGCTTTAAATCAGCTAATGCAATAAACAAGTGTAAGATTTACTCTGTCTGGTCTGTTACTAACCATAACTCTGGCCTTTTCCTTCATCCTTCCTCTCTACAGCACCCACTCCGGCCCCCCGGCAGAGTTCTCCATCAAAGTCCTCGTCCCACGCCAGTGACCCACCCACCGATGACTCTTTTGGTGAGGCAGAGGGCAGCCCTAGTCGGAGCGGGGAGGAGGATGCTGTAAGTACTGTTGAACAGGATTGTGGGAAATGTAGTTTTAAAGGGTTCAGCACAATTTAAACTTGGGTACTTGACAAATAATTTGTACACAGCTTTTTTTTTTTTTTTACAACATTAAGATTTTAGATTGACATATACACTACCGTTCAAAAGTTTGGGATCGGTAAGATTTTTAATGTCTTTAAAAGAGGTTTCGTCTGCTCACCAAGGCTGCATTTATTTAATTAAAAATACTGTAAAATCAGTAATATTGTGAAATATTATTACAATTTAAAATAACTGTTTTCTATTTGAAAATATTTGAAAATGTAATTTATTCCTGTGATGGCAAAGCTGAATTTTCAGCATCATTACTTCAGTCTTTAGTGTCACATGATCCTTCAGAAATCATTCTAATATGATGATTTGCTGCTCAAGAAACATTTATTGTGTACAGATGTACAAAATATTTGTGTATAATATTTTTTTTCAGGATTATTTGATGAATAGAAAGTTCAAACGAACAGCATTTATTTGAAATATAATCTTTTGTTACATTTTAAATGTCTTTACTGTCACTTTTGATCGATTTAATGCATTCCTGCTGACAAAAAATATTAATTTCTTTAAATTCTTCTCAAAAAAAATAAAAACAAAAATTCTTACTGACCCCAAACTTTTGAACGGTAGTGTATAATGCTACAGAAGCTTTGTATTTCAGATAAATGCTGTTCTTTTGAACTTTATATTCATCAAGGAATCCTGAAAAAAAAAAAGTATACAACCGTTTATAACATTGATAATAATAATAAATGTTTCTTGAGCAGCAAATCATCATATTAAAATGATTTCTGAATGATCATGTGACACTGAAGACTGGAGAAATGATGCTGAAAATTCAGCTTTTCCAACACAGAAATAAATTACATTTTATATTATATTCCAATAGAAAACAGTTATTTTAAATTGTAATAATATTTCACAATATTACTGTTTTTACTGTATTTTTAATTAAATAAATGCAATCTTGGTGAGCAGACAAAACTTCTTTTAAAAATATTAAAAATCTTACCGATCCCAAACTTTTGAACGGTAGTGTTTATATGGCAAAATGTATATTTTAGATCACTAAGTATTTAATATCACCAATATCAGATCTGATCCCACATATTCTTTTTATAACACAAAATACTATCAGAATCAAAAGTTTAGTTTCTTCTATCACTACTGACTTCTATTTGAGGATACAGCAGGAAAAAATGAGCCATAAACTGGTCTTCTGCTTTATAAAGATATGCTGATGTATTGTTTTGGAAATGAGCCATTGTCTGATAGGTCGGCTTCTTTTTAGTGTCGTCTACCCGTCCTGAGCCACTGTTGGGCCCATTAAGGTGTTAGATGATGTTAGCTTGCAGAACTATCAAAATGATCATTATCACCTTAATTAATTGCACAGAGATTATACACATTGCAGACTTACATGATTAATATTGTTAAAATATAAATACCTATTACATATCCTGATGAAAACTGAAGTATTAAAATAGAGTCTGAATCTGCCCTACTGATTTTAATATTTATATTTCATCATGTGCATTATTATCTCATAAAGAATGTAGCACCTCAAAAAAGATAATTACCACCAACTTTTAGACTAATTACGTACAAGAAAAATTCTTTTTTTTTTTTTTAGTTGGTTCATATCACAAAGCTAACGTGGTTTCCAAAGACTGAATACAGTCAAAGTCCCTTTCAAGGGAAGTCTGTTCACTCAGCGGCCATATTTGCAATGCCTCCAGGTAGCTATTTTAGGCATCCAAGACCAAGTTCTATCTATTTGAAAGGGGAGAATACTGAAATCTCAAAAACGGCTTGGCGAACTCACAAATAAATAACATATTTCAAATTAGCAACAAAATCTGACATAAACTGCCCCATTAAAAGTTGTTTCTTATGCTCAAATAGCGTCAATTAGCGCTTATTTTTCAGGCGCATATGCAGTCCTAAGCTTCTAACGGCAGCCGCAGTTACGCAAGGACTTTTTCAATCAGCGATTTTACTTAGAAGGCAGGACATATTCCACCATATTGCACATTGCAGTTTCTCCTATTCATAACTAATAGGAGTGAACCGTTTTTGTATATCTATAGTCTTTGATACAGCAGACTGGCCATATAAACCTCTTTTATGATGTTTATATCCTTTTTGCACCTTGAAATTATTGTAAACGTAGTGAGAGTGACCAGTACATTATTAAATTATTTTCCTTTCTCCAGGTTTAAATGGCCTGTCTGCTGTATTCAGTCTTTGGAAACCATGTTAGCTTTGTGATATGAACCAACTTAAATGTTCATGACAGTTCAAGTAGTGATTTTCAGTTCATGGACATCAGATTTTTTCACAGTTCACAAAACTGATTTAAATGATTCATTCACGGATTGGAGTAATCCATTCATCAAGTTCAAGTCAGTGATTCAGTCACAGTAGTTTACATTATGAATAACAATAAATCTGCAGTATGGCTTCAGAAGATACAATGCAATAACAAACACGTCATATGGCCTAGCTATTTTATGGTGCTTTTATGTAATGACTTGAGTGAGTAAACGATGACAAAAAAAAAATTATTTTGGGTGAACTATCCTTTTAAAGGTTGCTTGAAATGCAGTGAAAACACATCAGTGGTGACGTCCACTGTATTTCATAGACACACTCTCTCTCTCTCTCCTGATCTCTATCAGATATGACTCATCAGAAAATGCCATGGAAACCCAACTAGTGCTCTTTCTCCTTTCTTTCATATTTCAGCTGAACAAAAAGTTTAATTAGTCTGTGTGTGTGTGTGTCTCTCTCTACTGAAATGGCATTGTGGGCCACACTCACTCACTCACTCACTCACTCACTACACACCCACATACATTGTGATGAGGTGTTAAGAGTGCAGCTCCAGAGGGAATATTCATAAAAATCCAAAATGCTTTAGCCCGAAGCCTTTCATGCAAGAGCACAATACAGGATCCTTTTTAACATTGGGGTTTTTACAGCTCCAGTAATGGGCACATGTGTGTGGAAACCTATGAATACATCAGTGTGGGGGTGGACGAAGGTGGACTAATATGGATGGATGGATGGATGGATGGATGGATGGATGGATGGATGATGGATTGAATTGAATTGAATTGAATTGAATTGAATTGAATTGGATAGAAAGGTGTTTGGATGGATTGAATTGGATTGGATGGAAGTATGGATGGATGGATGGATGGATGGATGGATTGAATTGGATGGAAGGATGTTTAGATGGATGGATGGATTGATGGATGGATGGATGGATGGATGGATGGATGGATGGATGATGGATGGAATTGGATGGAAGGATGTTTAGATGGATGGATGATGGATTGGATTGGATAGAAGGATGTTTAGATGGATGGATGGATTGATGTTTAGATGGATGGATGGATGTTTAGATGGTTGGATTGGATTGGATGGAAGGATGTTTAGATGGATGGATGGACGGATGGATGGATTGAATTGGATGGAAGGATGTTTAGATGGATGGATGGATGGATGGATGGATGGATGGATGGATGATGGATTGGATTTGATGGAAGGATGTTTAGATGGATGGATGGATTGATGTTTAGATGGATGGATGGATGTTTAGATGGTTGGATTGGATTGGATGGAAGGATGTTTAGATGGATGGATGGACGGATGGATGGATTGAATTGGATGGAAGGATGTTTAGATGGATGGATGGATGGATGGATGATGGATTGGATTTGATGGAAGGATGTTTAGATGGATGGATGGATGGATGGATGGATGGATGGATGGATGGATTGAATTGGATGGAAGGATGTTTAGATGGATGGATGGATGGATAGATGGATGGATTGGATTGGATGGAAGGATGTTTAGATGGATGGATGGATGGATAGATGGATGGATTGGATTGGATGGAAGGATGTTTAGATGGATGGATGGATGGATTGAATTGGATGGAAGGATGTTTAGATGGATGGATGGATTGAATTGGATAGAAGGATGGATGGATGGATTGGATTGGATGGAAGGATGTTTAGATGGATGGATGGATGGATTGAATTGGATGGAAGGGTGTTTAGATGGATGGATGATGGATTGGATTGGATGGAAGGATGTTTAGATGGATGGATGGATGGATTGAATTGGATGGAAGGATGTTTGGATGGATGGATGGATTGAATTGGATAGAAGGATGGATGGATGAATGGATGGATGGATGGATGGATGGATGGATGGATGGATGGATGGATTGGATTGGATGGAAGGATGTTTAGATGGATGGATGGATGTTTAGATGGTTGGATTGGATTGGATGGAAGGATGTTTAGATGGATGGATGGATGGATGGATGGATTGATTGGATGGAATGGATGATGGATTGGATGGATGGATGGATGGATGGATGGATGGATTGAATTGGATGGAAGGATGTTAGATAGATGGATGATGGATTGAATTGGATGGAAGGATGTTTAGATGGATGGATGACGGATTGGATTGGATGGAAGGATGTTTAGATGGATGGATGGATGGATGGATGGATGGATGGATGGATGGATGGATGGATGGATGGATGATGGATGGATGGATGGATGGATGGATGGATTGGATTGGATGGAAGGATGTTTAGATGGATGGATGGATGAATGTATGGATTGAATTGGATTGGATGGAAGGATGTTTGGATGGATGGATGATGAATGGAAGGATGGATTTTTTCTCTTTTTTGAACATTTACAGCACTGCCTTTGCTTCTGTTCTTACTGTTGCAGGAAAAACTATTTGAACTATTGAATTTCTATTCCCTGCTGCTTTATAAAAGCTTTTTTCCTGTCACTTATGTCTTTTCCCTAAATCTATTCCTTTCCCCTTCCATTTTCTCCTTCTATCCTCCTCTCTCTCTCTCTCCAGGCTGGAGACTCTCAGCAGTCTCCAGGTGCGAGTGAGCCTCAAGCAGAGCCTGAGAGCTCAGAGACGGACAGTCCTCAGGTCGGTAGCTAGATAGCGGCAGGTCAGGGTAGGTATCTGTCCTCTTTTTTTCCCCTCTTCCACGTGTCGGCCTGCTCCAACCATGACGTCACGTCAGCACGCCTTCACCCGTCCTCACCACCATTACATAGACCCACACATCGTGGCCGTGTGTTGTGGTGCTCTTTCTTTTTTCTCTTTATACTTTACACTTTTTCTACTCTCTAATTCTTTTAGGCTGCGTTCACACAGTCAGTGTACTAACAGGTGTGACTCTTGATTTGTCCTGTTTGTGAACTGGATTCAATCCTCTGTAACCTATGAGATCTTGATTAATGTCTGTAACCCAAGTGATATGCTAACCATAGTTTAATGATGGTTGTGTTGTGTTTTGCAGCCTGCATTGTGTCTTTTAGTGTTCTTCATTCTGAACTAGGAAATTTCAACCATTTTACGTTGCCTAGAACCCTTAAATATGATAGTCCAAGTATTTCAAAATAATTCATAATTGTCTTTTATAAAGTCTAAAATTATTAAAGTACAATATTTGGAATTTTTTTAAGCATCCATTAAGTTGATAGCATATCATTTAAATTCACATTTTTCAATGGGATGAATAAACACCAATGATCACAAATATTGTTACAAAGCAGCTTTACAGACATTGATTGTATGCATGTCATTTTTAAAATGTTAAATCAGTGTTAAAAAACTATGACTGTATGGAAGCTTGTTTCAGCCATGGAATGAAAAATGAATAAATTAAAAAAAAAAAAAAAAAAAATGCTGTGAACACTAAATGACATGCCTGAGGTAAATGTAATGCTATGTGAAAATTTTTATCTCACAATTCGGACATTTTTCTCAGAATTGCGAGTTATAAACTCGGAATTGAGATAAATAAAGTCAGAATTGTGAGATAAAAAGTTGCAATCACTTTTTTTTTCTTAATTCCGTGGCAGAATCAAGCTTCCATAATGACTGTCAATAGCATAAAATAATTGTGATTTATCTTGGATCACATGGATTTCTGACTTTAGAAAGCAGAATGAAAGATTAAATTTTATTACATTTTAAAATCATAACCTTGACAGCCTAAAAATACATTAAGTAATTTCCTTTTCAGTCAAATTTTCTTCGTATCAGCATAACTGTATTTAGCACTCCAAACAAGACTGGCAAACGTATCCCGCTACTGTGTGAATGTGGCCTTATTCTCTGCCTTCAGTTTCTCTCTCTCTCTCTCTCTCTCTCTCCGTTTCTCATCTCGCCGTCCCTGCCTGCTGCTGCAATCACTCTTACGCTGGTATGCATCTCATGGGAATATGGATTATATGCTTTTATGGTGTAATTTTGTATTGTTTATGACAGAGTATGAGTGAGTTTGTGCGTGTGTGTCCCTTTAATCCCATAAAGCTTCCTGATGTGTGTGAGTATCAATGCTTTTGAACTTATTTTTTTAAACAGCGGTGTTGCATGGCATACCCATGAACATCATGAATGATCCACATCTAAGTATCTGTGTCGTGTCATTTCCTGATGTACAAAATGAGGTCATGAATGTTTTTATACTGTCACTCATCACAGCAAAGCACACAACATACAGAACTGATCTGAATCGAAGTAAAACAAGGTCTGACACACAAACTGCTACATGTAGATCTTTTTTTTTTTTTAATCTTTGATTTCTGTCATTGCGATTAAAAGCATGAAATAATGCTGGTGCTTCAAACACAGAGGAGGAATAACTATAAACAACCTCTGCTCTTTCATTTAGTGGCTTTTTTTTATGAAAAAACAAGCAAAATGCCATTCTAATACTGTTTATCTGTCTACAGGTTATGTAATACTAAAATAACACTGAGCCAGTTGGCCGGCAACATATTACACAACTTAAATTGAATTGCATGAATGATAGCCCCAAGCAAAAGACATGCAAATAAAAGACAAGACTACTAAAATAACATATATATAAAAAAAGTGTCTACTAAAAACATCAAGCTGTTTTTATCTCAAAAAATGTGTATATATATATATATATATATATATATATATATATATATATATATATATATATATGGGTGTAATGGTACATATATTCATCCTGAACCATCATGGTACAGATGTCACTATTCGGCACATACAATCAGATGATGATTACAGTCAGTCACAGGCGATTCACACTCCAATCCAGAAGGGGGCACACACGGTAATGCAACACTGATTGCTAACCACCACAACAGGAAAAAAGTGCAGAAAAAGAACTGCAGTTTCAACCTCAGAAAGACATCAATAAATCAGCTTGAGAATAATATCTCACGTAGCATTACATTTACCTCAGGCAAGTCATTTAGTGTCATCAGCATGTTATTTCACTAGAGAAATGAACTCTAGAGGGAGCATTTACTAAATATATGCACCATATTAACTTATATATCCATTAAATAGTGTTGATTATTATATCTAAAAATAAGCAATTGAATTTAATATTTTGGGCTCTATTGTTGATTGTAACCTTTAATATTATAGTAATGTGCAAGAAAGGGCTCCCTACCTATATAGTTTACAGAATTAGCTGAGATAGATTTTTATCCTTAAGAAAATGTTAATTATAATTAATCTATTGTTTAAACAAAATTTGTTCAATAAACCACTGTTTAATAAAAAAGGGGGAAAAAAGCAGCAGAACCGTGACTTTAATACCAAGGTACATGTACTGAACCGTCATGTTGGTGTACTGTTACGCCCCTAATAGTGCCCAAATACTTTTCTGGGTCACATGAAACAGAGTAGCACCTTGATTTCTTTTTAAAATTTGGACTTCCAAAATCAAAATGGCCTGTGTGCGGATGAGGGAAAGTGAGCTATCGCTCTGTGGTACCTGTCTGGAGGAGACATGAGCTCATCAGGATGAATCATTAATGAAGGGCTCTGGGAGCCAGAGGCTTGTTTCTCTGACTGTAGGAAGACTGATGTAGCAGCCTCATCTCTACCTGCCTAATGATGAATGAAGCACTGATCCCCACTGAAATATTAACACACCTACATACACCCCCTATAAACACACAGACTGTAGAACAGATGTGTGTGTCCATTACTGTAGAATATAGGAAAACAGGTTCCCGGTTTAGTAGGTGAAATTCACATCCACATACCAACATTTGGATGTGATTTTAAAAGGCCTTACAGAATTCTTGAGAGGTTTTATCAAAGGTTCTTGTCTTAGTTTTTAAAGAGGCCATATTATGCCCTTTATGAAGTCTTGGTTTTGTTTTTGAGGACTATTAGAATAGGTTTGAATGTTCAAAAACACATTATGTTTAACATATCTGACATTGTTGCAGCACCTCTATTCCCAGTCTGTCAGTAATGCTCTGTTTAGTTCCTGTCTCTATGAAGCCCCTCCTTCCAAAAAGCGCATTGTGCTCTAATTAATCGGTTGAACCTGTGTTGTGATTGGTCAACCGCTTCGAGTGTGTTTCGAAAATGTCACGCCCCTGACCATAACTACGAGTTTCAACACACTACTAGCGCAACTCAACCAGGCCTTTATTTTGCGTGTGCCTTTAGGGGGAAATTATTTAAATGATGAATATTGTGACGTGTTCATTCCCGGAAGCAAACTCAAGACTACAATTGAGGCATTTCAGGGAGTTCAGAATAACTCCGTTTGGTGTTGATTTGTCCTTTGTATGATCCTGGTACAGTATGATGTTGTCTCTGATCATAGTTACAGAGCACATAATGAGCTGATCTGTCCATAGTAATACTCTATTTACTGTGCTTGAAGCAGTATGGCTGCATGGGTACTGTGCGGTTGGCAGTCATTGCCAACGTAGGATTATAATACAGGTTGACTGAGGATGATGTTGCTCTGTACTGTTTGCACAGCGGTGATCAGGAACAGTAAGTGTTCTCGCTGACATTGACCTTCTGTTGGCATATGAGCAAATAGCAGTGTTGCCAGATCTCACTAAAAAACAAGCAACCTGAAAAATTGGCTTAAAATAAAACAGTAGGTTACATTGCATTTTGCTACAAAAAAAGTATTTTCAATAATTATACTCTATTACGAAAGTAAGTCGAATGTCAATGAATAAATTGCTCTCATACGCACGGGAAAAAGGACAGAAAAAAAGCACAGATTTGAAAGGATCAACCAACTACAGTGATTATTAATGACATTAAGTCAGAGAACAGTGCGGTTGGAACTGTAGGTGGGGGGGGGGGGGGGGGGGGGTTTGACAACTGCAATTACTTGTCTATCAAACTTCATTTTGCTAAAGGTGCCAAGCTGAAACTGGAAATAAGATGAATAGAATATGTATCTGTAAGAGGGTCTATGGAAGCTTGTTTCCACCACTAAATAAAAAATGAAAATTAAAACAGGTAAATGTGACTTTTTATCTCACAATTCCAAGAAATTGCGAGTTATGTCAGAATTGTGAGAAATAAAGTCAGATTTGCAATATATAATCTCACAATTCAGATTTTTTTCTCACAATTCTGACTTTTTTCTCGCAATTCTGACTTCCTTTCTCTGAAGTGTGAGATATAAACTCACAATTGTGAGTTATAAAGTCCAATTCTGAGGGGAAAAAGACATTTTTTTTTTTTGAATTCCGAGTTTTTATTTCACAATTCTGACTTTATATCAGGCAATACTGACTTTATAACACACAACTGCGACTTTATATTTCACAATTCTGACTTTGTATCACACAATTCTGACTATAACTCACAATTCTGACCTCATAACTCGCAAGTCTGACTTTATATCTCACAATTCTGACTTTATATCTCAATTCTGACTTTATAACTCAATTCTGACTTTATAACTCACAATTCTGACTTTATAACTTGCAAGTCTGACTTTATAACTCAATTGCGAGTTTATATCACAATTCTGACTTTATAACTCACAATTCTGACTTTATAACTTGCAAGTCTGACTTTATAACTCACAAGTCTGACTATATAACTCAATTGCGAGTTTATATCACAATTCTGACTTTATAACTGGCAATTCTGACTTTATAACTTGCAAGTCTGACTTTATAACTCACAAGTCTGACTTTATAACTCAATTGCGAGTTTATATCACAATTCTGACTTTATAACTCAATTGTGAGTTTATATCACAATTCTGACTTTATAACTCACAATTCTGACCTTATAACTTGCAAGTCTGACTTTATAACTCACAAGTCTGACTATATAACTCAATTGCGAGTTTATATCACAATTCTGACTTTATAACTTGCAAGTCTGACTTTATAACTCACAAGTCTGACTATATAACTCAATTGCGAGCTTATATCACAATTCTGACTTTATAACTGGCAATTCTGACTTTATAACTTGCAAGTCTGACTTTATAACTCACAAGTCTGACTTTATAACTCAATTGCGAGCTTATATCACAATTCTGACTTTATAACTGGCAATTCTGACTTTATAACTTGCAAGTCTGACTTTATAACTCACAAGTCTGACTTTATAACTCAATTGCGAGCTTATATCACAATTCTGACTTTATAACTGGCAATTCTGACTTTATAACTTGCAAGTCTGACTTTATAACTCACAAGTCTGACTTTATAACTCAATTGCGAGTTTATATCACAATTCTGACTTTATAACTCGCAATTCTGACTTTATAACTCAATTGTGAGTTTATATCACAATTCTGACTTTATAACTCACAATTGTGAGTTATAAAGTTACCTTTTTTATTTAGTGAATGGAACAGAAAAAGCACAGTTTAGCACAATTTAGGCTACTAATTTATTATTCCAGATTTGAAATGTATTATTGGATTGTAACCTTGACCAACAATTTTGGTAATTTCAGTCTTTCCCCATTAAAGAGACAGTAAGCGATTTCTGAGAAGTGCTGTTGAAAGTGGATCTGACTGAGTAGCACAACAACCAATCAGCAGTAGGGGGCGTGTCTAATCGTGATGGGGGAGGAGAGAGAGTGAGCAAGAGGGAGATTTGAAGAAAGACTGTAGAAAGAGAGATGGCTGAGAGACATTACGAAAGAGAAATGTCAAATATCAACCGTGTTTCTCAGAAATTGCTCACTACTCCTTTAATGTAGATAGCAATTTACTTGTATAACTGAAAATACCTGCCTGACACAAAAAGTAGACATGTCAACATAGTCCTTTTTCCATTTCTTTGATTTTCTCTAGTACTTTCACTCAGCAGGGTTGACTAATCTATTTCCTCTACCTCTCACCTACTTAGTCATCCATTTCTTCCTTCCCCTCTTTATGTACCTCCTCCCACACTCCCTTTCAATTGGCTTCCCTCTTTTTCAGCTTTTTTCTGTTCCATTCATTCTATCTTCCGACTCTTTCTCTCATTCTCATTCCTGCTCTCTAAAACACTTATCCTGTCATCTCTCGCCCCATGTGTCCGTTCGAGCGCCCACGGTGGGAGGAAAGGTCTGTAAGTGAGTGATAATTACTGAGTGCATTCTGATTCAGAGGTTCTGATTTCAGACTCTAGGGTTCTTAAGGCCGCAGTCTGGACACACGCTGACTGGAAGCTCTGTTGTTCCTTATCTAAGCCTTCCTTTGCTTCTTGATGCTCTTTTTTTAAATAACCTTTTTTATGACGAGAGAATTCACAGGGTTCATGAAGTGATGCAGCCAGTCTGCAATTATTGAATATAATGATTAAAAAAATGTATGAGGTGGTTCTGAGAGCATGTCCATTGGAGGTAGAGGATGAGGTTGGTGAATTTTAGTCACACTTTTTGTCACTTTTTCCAGTCTTTTGTGCAGCGATTCGTCTACTGAGCAGCTGCTGTCATGGAGTAAGTTCAGAAAGACCTCTGTTGCCACCTGGTGTTGATTTGGAGGAAATGCTTGTTTGATTTCTCACACAGTCATGTTGCCCATGATCAGATTTTCCTCCCTCACGTTTTTGTTGTTGTTGTTGTTGTTGTTGTTGTTGTTTTTGTGACAAATCATTCATGCAAATCACAATTTTGTGTACAAATCGCACTGACTGAAAATTTCAATCGTGATCTGGGTTACTATATAGAAGTAATATATAAGTAATCTATTATATAATATATCTTATATAAGTAATATTTATAAAATATATATTATATTATTATATTTACACTAACATACACACACACACACACACACATATATATATATATATATACAGGGAGTGCAGAATTATTAGGCAAGTTGATTTTCTGATCATATTTTTTTCCCAAGCACATTTTACCAATTCCAATCCACATCAATCTTAATAACTACTATTAATATTGTTTTTAATCATTTATAAGTGATATATAATTGTTCATGAAGGCTGGAAATGAAAAATGCCTTATATTCAGGTGTGCAGAATTATTAGGCAAGTTTTCTTTTACAGGCAAAATGAGCCAAAAAAGAGATTTAACTCAGACTGAAAAGTCAAAAATTATTAAATACTCATGAGAAGGATGCAATACTAATGCAATACTAGAAATTGCAAAGTTAAAGCATGACCAAGGGACAGCAAAATGCTCATTGGGTCAGCGGGGTCAGACAAAAACAGGTGGAAAAGAAAAGACACATGTTAACTGCAAAATAATTAAGAATTAAGGTGAAGAATTAAGTGTGAAACCATCAGGAACCCTTTAGTCTCCAGCGCCACCATTTTCCAGAGCTGCAACCTACCTGGAGTCTCCAGAAGTGTGAGGTGTCAGGATCTCAGAGACTTAGGCTAGCTAAAGAATCCTAAAAAATGACCTGCTCTTAATAAAAATCACAAGCTGAAGTGTTATAAAATACATGAAGACTGGGTTTTTATAGGCCTTATAGACAGACAGCTTGAGAGTGACTCCTGAAGGACCAGCACCACATCCTCTTTTACCACTGTTTGAAGAATTTATCTTCCAGAATCTGGCAGTAAGGTGTTTGAGTTCACTTTTAGTCCATCTCTTATCCTGAAATGTCTGTCTTGCAGAGATGGACTAAAAATGATCTTCCAAAACTTACTGCCAGATTCTGGAAGATAAATTCTTCAAACAGTGGTACAAGAGGATGTGGTGCTGGTCCTTCAGGAGTCACTCTCAAGCTGTCTGTTTATAAGGCCTATAAAAACCCAGTCTTCATGTATTTTATAACACTTCAGCTTGTGATTCTTATCACGTGCGGGTCATTTTTTAGGATTCTTTAGCTAACCTAAGTCTCTGAGATCCTGAGACCTTGCACTTCTGGAGACTCCAGGTAGGTTGCAGTTCTGGAAAATGGTGGCGCTGGAGACTAAAGGGTTCCTGATGGTTTCACACTTAATTCTTAATTATTTTGCAGTTAACATGTGTCTTTTCTTTTCCACCTGTTTTTGTCTGACCCCGCTGACCCAATGAGCATTTTGCTGTCCCTTGGTCATGCTTTAACTTTGCAATTTCTAGTATTGCATTAGTATTGCGTCCTTCTCATGAGTATTTAATAATTTTTGACTTTTCAGTCTGAGTTAAATCTCTTTTTTGGCTCATTTTGCCTGTAAAAGAAAACTTGCCTAATAATTCTGCACACCTGAATATAAGGCATTTTTCATTTCCAGCCTTCATGAACAATTATATATCACTTATAAATGATTAAAAACAATATTAATAGTAGTTATTAAGATTGATGTGGATTGGAATTGGTAAAATGTGCTTGGGAAAAAAATTTGATCAGAAAATCAACTTGCCTAATAATTCTGCACTCCCTGTATATGGGTCATTGACGAATAAGGTTTTTAAAAGTGTAAACCATAATGGAGATATAATTAATTTTGAAGTTTTATTAAGTGTTAACAATGCGATTATGTGATTTTTATAAACAATGAACACTGCTTTTGTCATTTTTTACAAGATGGACAAAATTTGTCACCAAAAAGTCTTTGTTTTGGAGTTAGTTACTTTGCTTCATGACCATGTGGTCCTTTGCAGGTATCTGAATGATGTCACATCCTGTCACATGATATTGACCGCATGACTTGATCCAAAATGGTCCCTTTATATTGGTTACTCCGAATGACATCAATGAAATTCATTTTTCTGGATATTCTTTCTCATAACAAAGCAATGACTTCTACACATAATTTTAATACCATTTTGCACTATGTTGATATATGATGTTCCTGTCCTTTCCATAGATGTGTGTATGAGAGCAATTTATTCATTGACATTTGACTTACTTTAGTAATAGAGTATAATTATTGAAAATACTTTTTGTTTTGTAGCAAAATGCAATGTAACCTACTGTTTACATTTATTTCATTTTAAGATATTTTAATCACAAATTAAATGACTGTATTGGCCTTTGGACGGTTAAACCGAATGTCCTTATGACACTTCAAAATCTTTAAAATACCTTTATATGTAGCAAAATATAATTAAGCCTTTTGGATTCAATAAAAGAGATCTAGTTGTACTACCTTACATACTTTGGATGTCATATCTTTGTTTTTTATTATTATTGTTAAGGCCTTTGGACAAAAAAATGACCCGTCACATCATTGACCCGTATATAATGTGATATTGTTAAATATTATTACAATGTAAAATAATGGTTTTCTATTTTAATATAATTAAAAATACTATTTTTTTTGTTTGTTTGTTTTTTTGATCAAATAAATGCAGGCTTGATTAGCATAAGAGACTTCTTTCAAAAATATTAAAAATAGCTATGTGTCCAAATATTTGACTGATACTGTATATTAATATATATTAAAAATTGACAATTTTAATAGCCCTCAAAAAATGGTCACTGGCAAAACATGTAAAATACAATACAATTTTAACAATAAATATGTTGTTAAACAAAAATATGAATCAGAATACACACACACACACATATATATATATATATATATATATATATATATATATATATATATATATATATATATATATATATATATATATATATATATATATATAAAAATGGGTGGTGTCAGACCATAGTATATATTTCTGTAAACAATAAAAAAATTACAATTTTAAATGCCCTTAAAAACTGGTCTCTGAATAAACATCTATTATCAATTAAATACATTTTAGCAATAAATATGTCGCTTAAGAAAAAATACACAGAATACACAGCTAATTTTTGAATGGCCGTTAATGGAGAAAGATTTTTTTGTGTGTGTGTGTGTCCAGATGATGTAGTTACAACTTCTACCAGCAGGGGCAAGTGTGTTTCCCCATCTGAGAGATTTGTCATTTATACGTCAGTAACCCTGCTCTGTTTGTGTTCAGGGGAAGGACCCTCTTTATGCCCAGATCAACAAGGGGAAGAAGTGAAGAATCATGGGAACTCTGCACAGACGTGATCAGCGCTGGGGGGAGCAGGAGACCAAAACACTGGAGATCAACTCTCTGCCCTGTGTGTGTGTGGCGTGCGTGCGTGTGCGTGTGTGTGTTTGTATGAGCGCGGTCACTCCAGCCTCAATGGTCCACTTCTCCAAGCAGCCATCTCTCTAGAGCCGCCCCGTCCCCCTCACGACTTCCTCCGTTACTCCCTCCGCAAGGATCGAGAGGGACAGACTCTCTCCATACCACTTTGTTTCTTTCTCACTGTGTTTTCTGCACATGACAGCAGGGCATTGTGGGTGATTTCAACCTTACAACACCCCTCATAGCCTTATGAGCCCAGCTCTGCAGCTTCATTCATGCTCTTCGTCCTACTTCCAGTTTCTGCTCGTCTGACTCTCTATAGAGATCGCATTACGGGAAACTCTCGAGAGGTGCCTGTCGGACCCCCGATCACGCATCTGACCCGCCGTAATCCACCACGGAGCGGATCCATCTGTGACTGACGCGAATCATCCTTTTGGGTTTGTTTGGTTTTTATTCCTCGCCCACGTATTTGAGATTCTGCTGCTAGAAAGCTATGCAGAGCTAAAAAAAAAAATAACAACAACAACTCACTTTCTGTCTCGGATGGAGAACAGACACGAGGAGCGACTTTTGCCAAATCTCAAGATTTCGGAGCAGCTGAATCTGACTGGGGGACTCGAGGGTACGAACATTGCAAAAACATGCGATCGAACTGTTCCTTCTCTATAGCTTTTGTACAATACTAATGAGAAAAAACAAAAACACACAATGTTGAAATGGATTTTTATTTTATAAGTCAAGTGGAGCCCTTGAAGTCAACTTTAGATGTGTTTTAGGGGTAAACATGGCTTTAAAATCTGATCGTTGGTTTGCCAAACTCATTTTGTAAATAATAATAATAATTATTATTATTGATAATAATGACGACAATGACGATGACAAATAATAATGATGATAATAATAATGGTTCTGATTATAACGGTGTTCATTCCATCCTGTGGACTTTGGTGCCATAAAATAGGCTGGCCTTAGTGATGCAAACTCCTCATGAAACCCAAGCAATATTAGACATGTGTCCCAAACTCCCAAGCGGTTTATGTTGCTTTCTCAGTCTTTTGATTTCAGCAGGATGTGGAGACTTGTCTTTTTTAAGTGGCCTGAAACAAACCCCGAGAGACTGTTATTATGTATTTTAATGGCTGAAAGGGTCCAGTGGTAAATAGACGGTGTCATATTTATGTGATTTCTTTTGGTTTGTTGTCAAGATGAAGCTGGTAACTGTGATAGAGGAAGACCAGTGCTTCTCTCAATGTGTATGTCAATGCAGCGATCTCAAATACGCATGTACACAAACACATAAGCATACATGTTCATGCAGACACACCCTCACGGACCTTAAAGTCAATATGACAACGAAATGGACTCTCTTTACTTTTTTTAATACACCTTTCTGCACATTTATCCGTGTGTGTTATTCCAAAGAGAAAATGTCGTCGTCTTCTTTCATCAAAGTGTTAAGCTTCCTTTTTGAGTAACATAACCAAGGCCAACAACAGATATCTTGACATTGATGCTGGTAAACTAGATTTTAAAAATATTGTTATTATTGGCTCCAATCCGACTTTTTACGATTCGGTCAATTCCTAATGAGAATCCATGCCCCTGTTTGTTGAATATCCTCTTTTACTCAGAAATATGTTACATTAAGACAAAAAAGGGTCGCGAAGGCTGTTTCATGTTGACTTTAGGGCCGTCTGATCACATTAAAACACACCAGGATATCTGTCTGTAATCCAACCTCCAATCAGAGAAAACCACCATGAATGGCATCTGTTTTCATTGCATCTGAAAAGATCAGAGCATTCCATTACTGTGACGACAACTTCCTCCTATTTTATGGCCAGAGTCCCATTTTAATTTCAAATAAAAGCAGTTTTGGACCTTCAAGATCTAAATTTTGAGCATTAAGAAGACGAGGGTGAAAATCAAGGTGAATGGGAGTCCTTACAATTTCAGAACATTTCTATTTTGCCTTTACCTCAGCTAATGGTTTGGTAATGTAAAAGGACACATTATTTTTATCTTGATGATAATGACATTCTACAGTGGATTTTTAGAGCATTTTTTCTTTTCTCTTGATTTACGTAACTCACCATGTAATACTGTTACCAATAAACACATCCCAAAATGTTTCTCTGCCTCTCTGCGTTAGCAACAGTTTGCATCGATTTTTTGAGTTATGATAACTTACGTTTAACCAACAATCTACAACAGTCAACATCTGAAGTGGATCAAAACCTTTCATCAAAGTTGTCCTAAAACCTTCTTCTTAGGACAACTTTGATGAACTTTTTTTGATCCATTTCAAATGTTGACTACTATACATTGAGTTAGAGCAACTTAATACGTTGTAGCATAAACACAATTGTTTAAGTTGATTACTCAAAAAAATTAAGTCGCTCCATCTACCAGAGTTGTAGCCCTGGAACCAACAGACCCTTTGCAAAGATCGTGAACCGATCCTCTCTTCCTACTAGTTCATTTATAGCATCAAATAAACATGAATGAACATGAGAAGGAATGTTGTTTCAAACGCGGAAAGACGTCAATAGACATCATTTTTCAAGTTAAAGTCCACCGAGGTTAATCTTCTAACTCCTGACTGCTTTGTCGGACAAAATGGCGGATTTGGCGTTATGATTGGTTAGATCGCTTGTCAATCAAACTCCCGGCGAAGGGTCAATTATTCTCATCTATTTAAATTCAAATCAACAGCTATCCTAGCACATGCTAACATAACCTAATTAAAATGTATATTTAATAAACACATTACTTGTCACTGGCATTAGTGCAGTCATTGCTTATGTCAATAGTGTTTACCTTCATGTACTCTTGAGCACAATGGTAACCACAAAAACTCCAACATTACGTAATCTCGTCAAATGTCAAACAGAACAGCATTAAACACTAACAGGTCTTTCCCTTCACTAAAAACAAATAAATTAACACTTAAATTCAACATTTATTCTGGAAACTAGAAATCCACTGCCTAATTTCTGAAGTTATCAAGACAACTTCATTTCTGAAGTTACTACAACTTTTTTTTTTTTTTTTTAAAGCCAATTAACGCAGAAATTTAAATTTAAATTACAAACGATATTAAGTTGATCAACATTATAATGTCAACTGAACTCATCAAAATAATGTTTCCAACTAAAAAGGTTTATTTATTTAAGTTGTGGTAACAGGTCCACTGAATTACTTTTTAGAGTGTATCTTCTTTTGTGTTCAACAGAAGAAAAACTCAAACAGGTTTGGAACAACTTGAGGGTGAGTAAATGATGATAGCATTTTCATTTTTGAATGAACTATCCCTTTAAAGGAAAATGAATCACGAACATGAACAGGTTATTTCTAGAATATCAACTTGCTTTTGTGCACTGCTGCATCCACACCACTAGGAGTCAGGATAAAGTTCAGTACCACAGTTGTATCTACCAGCGAAACACAATCCAATTACATGTGCCATCCTTAGTTTGCTTTATATTAAGACAGCTACAAAGAAACCATTGAATTACCACTTGTTACCTCAAACTAAATCATAGGCTACTAGATTTGGAAAAGAAAGGAGAACATTTTACCATAGCTGAAATGCTGTTTAGGATGTTAAATGATCTAGCCACACAATCTAAATGAGATTCAGACTGAAATGAATCACTGAACTCGATCTTTGCCAGATAAATGAGCACATTTATGCATTTCATTGAACACACCACTCAAATTCACTCTCAACTTGCTTATGGGGAAAATTAATACATTAGGCCTGCTTAGTTTGTTTTCTCTTTCACTGGACTTTGTTTCAGGAGCAGTTAATGTTCTTCTTTATGTCATGAATGAGTGCAAATCAGCATAATGTAAGGAATATCACTATAGCCTATAATTTGTAGGTCACAGGTCAAATGACCTTGAGTATATTTTCATTCTTACAGTAGTAAGATTCCCTCTTTCTCAGGTATATTGAGAGTGAATTACCATGTTCCTTTTTTCTTGAGTAAATTACTGCTGTTTGCTTTTGATTATAAGAAAGGCAAATGCTAGATGCCATGTGGGAACATTTTCACAGCGTCTATATCTCAATGGCCAAAATGAGGGTTTGATATTCATTCATTCCAATTTTTGCTTTAGATAGCATTACATTTTCCAATATTCATCTCAAATGAGTGATGATTTAGTCCTCATAGTGTGATGATATGTCCAACTATAGGGTCATTGAGAGCTCAATTAGCTTTATCTTTTTCCTTAGCTTTCAAAAAATAATTTAATTTAAAGCAAAAGCACTAACTTTGTTTGCAGTCAACATATTAGATTCATGATGAGGGAGAGACACTTGTAATCACAATATTGACCAATAGTTTTATGTTTCTTTCAGCCTACCTGGTGTGAAGACGTAATGAGAGTTTGATTTTGGTTGTTTTACAAGCTGTGCCTTCGTGGATTTCTGTGGTTCTTGACTGACCGCATTCTTTGAGAATGAAAACAGTCCTTTGCTTGCGTTCAGTGAAGTGACTTGTTTGACGAGACATTCCTTTATCTCGTCATTAGCATATGAACACGCTCATCCATCCTCATTCCAGTCTGAGGGCCAATGGGCGAGTTCTCGCTCTATGTGCTATTTATCCTCTGACAACTGCGACACAACACCATTTTATCTGTACATGCTGGATAATTTTGAATCATAAAGGAATAACTGAATGGATTATTAATTATGAGGGATTGAGGAGAGAGAATGATCTCTTTTTGATGAACTGCTGGAAACCTTTGAGTCAGAATGATGGAACAGGTGAGAAACCGTGACATGAATTTTTAGCAACTTTTAAATGTGATCTAGGCTTCATTTTTACCACATAGATTTCTCAAACACAAATTAATGTATTAAAATGCAAAATTAGAAAATAAAATTTTGCTCACAAAAAGTACCAAGATAGAATGCCTCATTTTGGTAGTACAATGCTATTCTTTGAAATACCATATGAATACCATACATATGGTAATCCCTCTGTACCATGGTATTGCTATCTCTTTTGTGAGAGTTTCCGGTCCCACTTTATATTAAGTGGCCTTAACTACTATGTACTTATATCAAAAAATAAGTACAATGTATTTACTGGGTTCATATTGAATTGCAAAACACTTTTGCTGCTATTGAGGTGGGGTACGGGTAAGGATAGGGAAAGCTTTGGTGGTATGGGTAGGTTTAAGGGTAGGGGTAAGGGTTAAGGGATGGGTCAACAGTGTAATTATAAATGTAATTACAGAAATTAATTACAGATGTAATTACATGCTGGTATTTTTAAAATATAAGTACAATGTAAAAACATGTATGTACACAATAAGTGCACTGTATCAAATGATTAATTTAAATGTAAGTATATAGTAGTTGAGGCCACTTAATATAAAGTGGGACCAAAACAGAATTTTCTTAATATAGCTCTAGTGTTGATTTTCACCTCAGCTTACTGATTTTTACTAAATGCTATTGTACATTTTGACATTGACTAGTGTGGTTTTGACTATTAAAATGTACAGAATATGATTGGGCAATGGTAGCATGTCATCACATAGCCATCCGATTCCTGAAACTTAAAGTGGATGGTGTTGTGTAGTGCTACTAAGCAGTTTATTTGTCAAGATCTGCGATATTGCTAACAATACAAACCTATCATAGTGCAATGTAAAGTTTACTTTGATATTTTTAACATTTGCTACATTTTCTACATCAGGATGAATCAATAGACTTTAAAACCCTGAAGGCACGGTTCCAGGGTGAAAATGGTCTGAAGATCCAGACTAAACCTACCATCCCAGAGAAACCCAAAACCATCCCTCAGCCGACAAAAGCCAGCAGTTCTTTAATCTCAACTATCAATGCTGTTGCGAAAAATGGGATGGTTCACGCACCACGAGTAGTCTTCAAAGATGACAAAAATCTCAGTCGCCAGCTCTCTCCAACCTGGGGATTAAAGACTAGAGAGGACCAGCCCATCAATAATGCTGAACTGCTGGATAATAACCAGAAGAAGGAGGTTGACACTGTAAAGAAGAGTCTGAAAGACAAGAATCTTCCACTGGTTCTGCCAGTGGCTCCCAAAAAAGCCGAAATCCCAGAGCCCGAATCCAGCCCACTTACACCTGTGTCCGTTTCACCATTCAAAGTGTCAACACCCAAAAAGTTTGTATTTAGCCCTCAAAAAACTAGAAAGGATGAATGTGAGAAGACTAGCCCTGCAAAGGAGGTAGACAGTGCCAAAAAATCTTTGAAGGACAGGAATCTTCCACTGGTTCTGCCAGTGCCTCCAAAAAAATTTGAAACCCCAGAGCCTGAAAAAACTAGCAAAGATGAGAATGACAAGACAAACACTGTAAAGGAGGTTGCTAAAAAGTCTCTGAAAGACAGGAATCCTCCACTCGTTCTGCCAGTGGCTACAATAAAAGCTGATACCCAGGAGCCTGAACCCAGCCCCCCTACACCTGTTTCCATTTCACCAGTCAAAGTGTCCACACCCAACAATTTTGTATTTACAACTAGTCGTACCCCTGCTCCAAGTCAATCTGCTCCTGCTGGACCATCTGTAACAGCCAACCCCCCTTCTGAAAGTGTACCTGTTGTCCCTAAGGCTGTTGACCCTACTCAGACTTCATCTGGAGCATCACCTGCCCCCAACATTCTTCCCCCAAGTATTCCAGCCCCAGGTATTCCGAACTCTGCCAGCCCTGAGCCAAAGATTCCTGAACCAGCCATTCCAACACCAGTCATTCCCTCTCCAGCTCTTCCTGAATCAAAGACTTCTAATCCAGAAACCTCTATTTCAACTCCTTTTGAAACTGAACCTCTTAAACCAAATATAAATATACTCTGTTTATCAGAATTATTTCCTCCCCCTGAAGGAAGTCCACCTCCAGAATTCACTGATATTCCTCCCCCCGTTCTTTATGATGATTTTCCTGATGGAGACTTTTCTGAGCAAGCTATACCCACTCCAGCGATCCGTACGTTTATCGACCCAGTTCCCAGGAGTCCAATTGTCTCCAGATCAGCCTCCCCTGCCCTATCCACCCCTCCGGCAGTATCTCCAGAGCCCTTGGTGAATCCCCTAGAATATACACCTGGTCTAGACTCCAGACTTACAGTCTCAAGCTCTCCTCCAGATGTTAATACTCCAGCTACACCTGTAGACATGGTACTGGAGAATGCAAAAGCTCTTACTGACAATAAAGCTATTAACCCAGAGAGGACTAAGGAGGACCAGTCCTCATCCAAGCAGCTTTCACCCCTCACAGCCTTGGCGAGAGCGGAGGAGATGGCCTCAGTTAAACGGACACCAAATGATAACCGAATATTTAACCTTTTGGAAAGGGCTAAGAGAAAGAGCACAGTGAGCCAGTTGGCTACCACACCTGAAAACACAACCCCACTTGAGACAGCTACACCCGAGATTCCTCTGCCTGAAACTTCCACACCTCTGCCTGAGACTGTCACAACTGAGGTGACTCAACCTGATCTAGCTACACCTGACAAAGCATCGTCACAGCTTGCTACAGCTGTAGAACAACTACCTGAGGAAGCCCCACCTGTACCAGAAGTTTCTGATATCCCTGAACTCCCTCCAGTTGATTATGTGGATCACTCTCGGGGGTCACCTACCCACCCACCTGAAACTGCCAAGGTTAATGGCCTTGATCACAGTAAGTGTCCATTTAAAGCTGGGTTGACACTGTGTGATCTTGCCCACAATTTTGCTGTCTTAAGATCAATTTCATCCACCGTAGAAGGCTATTCTTATTGTAGGGCAGTCTTGTTTCAATCAGTGTGCATTTTCACAGATGGCCATTTAATTGGCTTTGCTTCAAATTAAGTCAGTTTCAGAAAAATTGTGCAGTGGTACTATTTTAATCAACACAAATCACTTTTTTGATTAATTTTTCACAAATGTAAATACCTTTTAGCAGTGGAAAACAGTGTTTGAATGCCTTTTTGATTGAGTTAGGTGGATTCCATACTTCAGGGAGGGTTGGTATGCAGGATATGTAAGTCTATTGTGGCTTGTGTTGGGCAACATATCTTTCATAATCAGAATGACACAAAGAATATTTTGTCTGTAAGAGTAAGACATATTGGCTTTAGTTTAACTAAATGCCAATTACGCTTACATATATTATTGTAAGTAATTGTTGTAATAAGACCATGTTGCTCAGGGAAAATAATTGTTTCCATTTCAGCTTATATTGAAATGATATCCACTGTCAATTATGTGGTGTTAAATATGATTACATCACCTAAAATTATGAAAAGGGAAACATTCCAGGCCCGGCTCCACGGGGGGGCCAGGGTGGGCCTGGCCCACCCAATCAGAGGCTTGGCCCACCCTGGCCCCACACCACATAACAGCCAATCACAAAATTAGTGTGATATTCAATTCAGCTCCAGACCAAGCGGCAACCTCCCCTTAGTAGTGCTGCTAAAATATATATTTTTTTCTAAATATGTCTCTAAAATATGTTAAACCGTTCAATACCGCTTCTCTACAGTATCCATATGACAGCGAGTTCACGCACATCGCAGCCTCCTGTCACTCACTCAGAGCAGCGGCAGGCCTCGAGACTCTCGTTCGGTCCGGTTGAAGCGTTTTTGTTATGATAACAACTGATACGACAACTTTAGCATTCATTCATTCATTCATTCAGTGTTTCCCATTAATGACCCTGTGCGCCGCCACCGTTTCATAATGAACCGAAAATTTAAAACATAAATGGTCTCTACATTGTATTTTGCCAATTAACTAAAATCGAAACCGTAATGGCTTTGTGCCTTAATAAAGCACCAAAATATATACAGTGATTAAGTATATACTATTTAGTCTGTTTGTGCTGCGTGTTTTAAAGAGAAGTGCGCACTTTGCTCACACGATCAGCTGGCGATTTGGTGATCAAAATTAAAGCTCAAGGATTAGAAATTGGCTACAAACTAGTATTTTAATTTTTAGTATTTTATATATATTAGATTGCATTTGTTACAATAGCCTATATGGATATTACTGTCATGTATGTATTATTATTTTATTGTTATAATTGTTTGGCATCCTAAAACACCTAAAACGATGTAGACTTTATATCACAACTAAAAATATATTTGAACCCTCTTTAATGTCCAGGTACAAGTCAATGTTGTTTCTTTGGTCAATTTGCACACTGTACATGAGTTGAAGCTCTTAATTTTGAGCTTCCAAAGTGCACCAGATTGATGCATTTAACCTTAAAATGTACAAAATTTCTTACGGGGGTGCATGCCCCCGGACCCCCCTAGAGGAGGTATTGGACAAAAGTTCTAATTTCGAACAGTATAAACAGCTCGTGCAAAAAAATTTAAATAATAAATGTTGCAAATATTATTTGTGTTATCTCACATTATATTTTGTAATGTGATTTTTCAAAATAGTATAATAGTTTATAACAATAACAAACAACCCTAACAATTGCCTTATCTATATCAATAGACATGTGAGATTAAAGCATTAAAGCCCCCCACCAATCCGACCGGCCCACCTGGAATATAATTTGGCCCACCTTTCATCTCATATCTGGAGCCGGGCCTGAAACATTCTGATTTGTACCGTCTCATGTATTTGATCAGGCTTATTATTTCATAAGTATAAGCATCATGGTTCCTCCATTTTCATTCTGTGCTTCCTCGACCTCGCATTTTCGTTGGCTTTGCAGACATAACTCTGCTATCTCTTCCTCATGCTTCTCTCTGAGGTGTATGGTTTTGGTTTGCATGCAAAAATTTAGCAACACTTTATTTTGATGGTCCACTTTGGACATTCGACTAACTATAAGTATAACTTTGCAACCCTAACACCTATACCTAACCCAACAGTCTTCTAGAGTCTACTAATACTCTAATGAGAGTAAGTTGACATGTAATTACAAGGTTACATATAGTTAGTAAAATGTCTAAAGTGGACCATCAAAATAAAGTGTAACCAATTTACTTAATTTTCTTTACAATAGTTTACTTGGCAAACAACATTTTAATCAAGCTGCTATTTATACATGTCTTTTGTATACTTTTCAAAATGGTGGTGGTCCTGTGGTTGTCCATTCTAACATTTATTCTCTTGTCTCTGCAGGGGTGGTGACAGTGGTCAAAAATGTGCATCCCCCTCCTCCACCGCCTAGGAAGGTTCTGCCAGCCACGCCCGCTGTGGACCCCCCAGTTGAGGAACCAACTCTGTCTCCTGCCACACACCTCCAGATTCCCACAACACCATCTATACCTCTAGAAACACATGGTAACTTTCTCAAGATGTTTCTCAAAAAGTGTTTGTCCACTAAATGCATAAACGAACATGTTTTTTCTTCATCAGAAAATTCACTACATGACAACTCATTTGAAGAGGGATTTTATGAAGATTTTGAGGTACCTGAAGCTCCAGCAGTTTCTACCTTTAGGCCTCCATCAATACCATCATCAGATTCTAGTTCCAAAAGGCCAGTTTCAGTTCATGAAGAAGCATTCCTGAAACAGTTGAACCCAAAACAACAGGTGAAAGAAGATGTGTTTCCGAACAAGCGGGATAAAGACATTGCGGATGTGGATTACGCATCTGTGAACTCTGGCTCTCTAAATCCAGACACTCAAGCTGCTGTGCTTCAGGACTCGGTGCAAAGCTCACCTGCCTTGTCTCCATCAGGGTAAGTCATGATGATTTAGTGTGGCCACAGAAAAAAAGGCTTTTGTGTATGTGCTGTATGTGACATTATTGTTACTCCGACTTTCCTTCAGGACCCTTGAAAGAGGTCTCAATGTTAATGAAGAACAGGCAGACAGTAAAAGGGGCAAAACACAAAAGAATAAGAAACAGAAAGGACCTCCAAAAAGTAAGTGGAAGAAGTCCTCATTAAAATAGGCTAATGCTGCTGTGAAGTGTGTCTTTTTGTCTTGTTTTCCAGTAAAAACTAACAAAAAGAAAATTATAAATATCATATATATCATCAATAAAATAATATATAATATATATATCATCATTAAAACAAGATCAAATTTACTTGAGAAGCTAAATTTTGAAAATATTATTAATTATTTAGACATAAACAAATGCAATTTTCAGTATGGCTTATGCTTAAACTTTTTGGTGTATATATATATATATATATATATATATATATATATATATATATATATATACAGTACAGTCCAAAAGTTTGGAACCACTAAGATTTTTAATGTTTTTAAAAGAAGTTTCGTCTGCTCACCAAGGCTACATTTATTTAATTAAAAATACAGTAAAAACAGTAATATTGTGAAATATTATTACAATTTAAAATAACTGTTTTCTATTTGAATATATTTCACAAAGTAATTTATTCCTGTGATGGCAAAGCTGAATTTTCAGCATCATTACTCCAGTCTTCAGTGTCACATGATCCTTCAGAAATCATTCTAATATGCTGATCTGCTGCTCAAGAAACATTTAATGTGTACAACTGTACAAAATATTTGTGTACAATATTTTTTTTCAGGATTATTTGATGAATAGAAAGTTCAAAAGAACAGTGTTTATGTGAAATCTAATCTTTTGTAAGATTATAAATGTCTTTACTGCCACTTTTGATTGATTTAATGCATCCTTGCTGAATAAAACTATTCATTTCTTTAATTTCTTTTCAAAAAATAAAAATAAAAATTCTTACTGACCCCAAACTTTTGAACGGTAGTGTATAATGCTACAGAAGCTTTGTATTTCAGATAAATGCTGTTCTTTTGAACTTTCTATTCATCAAGGAATCCTGAAAAAAAAAAAGTACACAACTGTTTTCAACACTGAAAATAATCATAAATGTTTCTTGAGCAGCAAATCAGCATATTAGAATGATTTCTGAAGGATCATGTGACACTGAAGACTGGAGTAACGATGCTGAAAATTCAGCTTTGCATCACAGGAATAAATTACTTTGTCAAATATATTTAAATAGTACACAGTTATTTTAAATTGTAAAAATATTTCACAATATTACTGTTTTTTACTGTATTTTTAATTAAATAAATGTAGCCTTGGTGAGCAGACGAAACGTCTTTTAAAAACATTAAAAATCTTAGTGGTTCCAAACTTTTGGACTGGACTGTACTGTATATATATATATATATAAAGTTAAGTATATAAAGTAAAAAAAAAAAAAAAAAAAAAAAAAAAAAAAAAAAATATATATATATATATATATATATATATATATATATATATATATATATATATATATATATATATATATATATTTACTTTATATATACAGCTTTGCTGTATATATAATTCAATTAAATTCAAAATTGCTTTATTGGCATGACTGTAAATCATACAATATTGCCAAAGCATACATAAAATACTAAGAAAAAACATCTGTATAATAGAAGAAAATAATATCAAATATTATAATGCTATCAAATATTATAACATAACTTAAACTTAAATTAACAGTGTAACACTGTATATATATATATATATTTTTTTTTTTTTTTTTTTGGTGCAGAGTAGTGGTTCATTCTTTCAGTAATCTCATCTCTGATGACCTCCTGACCTCCATAGAAATGATAAACACACAGGATATTGTCATGACAGTTTATTTTAGATTCTCTGTTATCTTATAAGTATTCTGCTGGCTGACGCGTGTTTTGTATTGTTTGTGACTTAGATCCATATGCTGATGCAGCGGCTGCAGTAAGTGTTTTTTGTTTTGTTTTGTTTTACTAGTATTGTAATGACTGTTGAAGGTCATAATGTATACGTCAGGACCTTTTGTTTGCAATACTAATAATCCTACTTTGTGTAGCATTATCATATACGTTTTGTATCTTCTTATTGCATGTTCTGTTGTTGCAATGACCTGTTTAAACATGTTGCTGTCTTCAATTAAATCACCTCATTTTAGGTGGAGGAGTCTCCCAAGAAAGGGTTGTTCTCCAGGTTTGTAGAAGGGTTTTTATTTTTCACAATATTAATTGCATCTACATTCCCAAAACAATCTAACTGAAATGATGAAAAACTTCAATCCTCAGGAAGAACTCAGCAAAAGCAGCAGACGAAAAAGAACTAAAGAAGAAAGAAAAACAGCGTGAAAAGGAAAAAGAGAAAGAGAAGGAAAGAGAGAAGAAGGAGCAGAAAGAAAGGGAAAAGAAGGAAAATGAAATGAGGAAAAAATTTAAGGTATTTTTTGGACAGTATTTGTATGTGTTTGCACCAATAATTTTGCATGATTATTGCACAATCCATTACTTATTACAATCCACATCCTGCTCCTCAGGTGCATTTACCATCACTAAAATCCGATTATTTTAATCAAAAGTGAAATGAGCCTTACAGTTCAATTTCTCGCTAACAGCAAGAGTCTAATGCACATGGTGAGATGAGTAAGTGATGTGCACATGTTCATTTAACTCTATTGATGTTTAATGCAGATCACAGGCCAGGAAGAGGCCATGTATCAAGTTAAAGTGATCGAGGACTGTAAGGGCCGTAAAAACGACCTGCCGGTGAAGGTCGGAGACACCGTGAGCATCATCCGTACCGACAATTGCCCTAAAGGGAAATGGCTGGCTAAGGACAGCAACAACAAATGTGAGTTAAACACAGCAAATAATACACACAAATTAATTGAATGCCATTATATGCATATCTTGGCACACGCATAATTAGTATGATGCTAAATGAGTATTACAGATAAATGAAGTGCAGAAAATAAGCTTTGTTATGAATTTACCCCGATAAGGACTAAATGCCTGAATAGATCTGTCACTAAGCAAAGACCTGAACGAGTCCTTGAGGTTTGACTTATCTGTTAGACTGTGTATGTAAGAGCTTATCTCATTTTTCAGATGCTTCTGCTGGAACGCAGATTGGCAATGTGCTGTGTGTTGTTTTTCAGACGGTTATGTCCCGGTGGAGAGTATGGATTTGAACATCAATGGAATTATGGAGCTGGGGAAGATGACAACAGCATCTAACAGATCCAACGGCAATGGACACAAAATCACAGAGGCCACCAGTACAAACAGCAGGTTGCCATTAAGTGACTATAGGCTTACTGTATTTACTGTAGTGAAATATGAGATTAATTTCATTATCATCTGTATTTTTTAGGACCTCAGAGCATTACGATGTGAACCATGAGAGCTGTAAGCACCTTCTTTTCATCATTTTTTATAGTAGTTTATAGTATGTTTTATTTTTAATTCTATTTATTTATAATATGTGTTTTGTGTGTTTTACACCATCTTAACCAGCCACGGCCATAATAAGTAACAGGATATTTTGTTGATAGCTTTCTTCTGCATCATACTAACTAGCCCCGCCCACTGTGAAATTTTATTGGTCCAAAATCCCATCCACACAATATACATCAAACATTCTCTTCACTTTGACTTTACCGTAGTAACAGGAATAAAGAAAGAGTACCTGAAAACCATGCTTAATTAAAAGCAGTACCGGTACTTCTGTACCAAATCGGTTCTGAAATTCTTTAAAGGTGCCGTAGAACGTCTTTTTAAAAGATGTAATATAAGTCTAAGGTGTCCCTTGAATGTGTCTGTGAAGTTTCAGCTCAAAATACCCCATAGATTTTTTGTAATTAATTTTTTTAACTGCCTATTTTGGGGCATCATTAAATATGCGCCGATTCAGGCTGCGGCCCCTTTAAATCTCACGCTCCCTGCCCCCTGAGCTTGCGCTTGCCTTTAACAGCATAAACAAAGTTCACACAGCTAATATAACCCTCAAAATGGATCTTTACAAAGTGTTCGTCATGCAACATGTCTAATCGCGTAAGCATGGTATTTATTTGGATGTTTACATTTGATTCTGAATAAGTTTGATGTAAGCTAACATTACACACTGTTGGAGAGATTTATAAAGAATGAAGTTGTGTTTATGAATTATACAGACTGCAAGTGTTTAAAAATGAAAATAGCGACGTCTCTTGTCTTCGTGAATACAGTAAGAAACGATGGTAACTTTAACCACATTTAACAGTACATTAGCAACATGCTAACGAAGCATTTAGAAAGACAATTCACAAATATCACTAAAAATTTCATGTAATCATGGATCATGTCAGTTATTATTGCTCCATCTGCTATTTTTCGCTATTGTTCTTGCTTGCTTACCTAGTCTGATGATTCGGCTGTGCACAGATCCAGACGTTAATACTGGCTGCCCTTGTCTAATGTCTCGATCATGGGCTGGCATATGCAAATATTGGGGGTGTACATATTAATGATCCCGACTGTTACGTAACAGTCGGTGTTATGTTGAGATTCGCCTGTTTTCGTAGGTCTTTTAAACAAATGAGATTTATATAAGAAGGAGGAAACAATGGAGTTTGAGACTAACTGTATGTCATTTCCATGTACTGAACTCTTGTTATTCAACTATGCCGAGGTAAATTCAATTTTCAATTCGATGGCACCTTTAAAAAGTGATGATACCAGCATTTCCCCCTAGCATTTTGAGCGGTGTTGATTCTTAAACACCTCTGATTGGCCAATGTGTTCATGCACTCACTGAAGAGCGTCAAATATGTCTATTTACAACTTGTTTTTGAAGTGTTGATCATTGTAGCCAATCAAAGACATATCTGTTGAGCTCGTGAACACAATGGCCAATCAGAGGTTTTTAAAGGTGCTCTAAGGGATCCTGGGTGGAGTAACCTCCTCCTCCTCCTCCTCCCCCTCCCCTCCGTGCTTCCTGAAACAGTCATGAACGTGCATTTAAAATGGATGTAGCTTGCGTATTGACGCTGCTGTGGTAACGATGGCTCAACCAACTACTTCACGCTCATTGTGAGTAAATTTATGTACTTTTCAATAAAAAAGTACGTTTTAATTAGAAGTCTAGATAAATGATAAAATAGTTTGTTGATAGTAACGCATTCACTAACCCCAAAACTCCACCCCCAAATCATTCTTGTCGGTTATTGGCTGGAGCATGTTTATTATGTTTAGTGCTCCAGGCTGCACCAATTTGTTTTTGTTGCCGTTTTCGGAGCTTGTGGCGACTACAGAGACCGCGTTTTTTCACAGTGTGTTCAGGGGACAGGCAGCTAGCGGATAGTGAGGAGATGTTTGCTGTATGTGACAAAAAATGTTTTGGCCTAAAAACGCGTGACATCACTTAGAGCACCTTTAAGAATCAGTGCTCAAAATGCTAGGGGGAAATGCTGGTATCGCCACATTTTTAACATTTCAGTACCAAAGTACCAGTACTTTTGACAGCACCTTACAGTAAAACTTCCGTCTACAAACACTCAAGTCTTAGTAACGCTCAAGTCCCCAAAAAAGGGCATAAGTAAACCAATATCCTTCAAAAAAAGTGTCTTCAATATAATGGATAAATAAAATAATGTTAAGTCAAGTCAAGTCACCTTTATTTATATAGCGCTTTATACAATACAGATCAATTCTACTGTAAAGTCTACTGTAAAGTAAATTTTGAGTTTTTTTCTCAGAATTGCGGGACATAAACGAGTTATAAAGTTAGAATTGCGGGATATAAACAAAGATATAAAAAAAAAAATTGTGAGATAAAAAGTCGCAATTACCTTTTTTATTTTTTATTTAGTGGCAGAAACAAGCTTCCATACAATTTAAATAGTATGTTTGCAGTTATAAACTTTTTTATTTTATTTTATTTTATTTTATTTTTTTATTTCCTCAGTCTCAGAAGACAGTGAGGAGTGGACAGCTGATGATGATGACCCCGTGTTTGAGTCTGCCAATGAAACCTCACACATGTAAGTATTGCAGTGTGTGTTCGTATGTGCTCTTTTATTTGTACTAACACAACTTGACAGTTAAGCTTATGTATTGTTTACAAGAGGTGTATTCTTTTATCTTTTAGAGGGCTGAATCAGTTACTGGCCACACCAGCTCAAGGTGAGTCACTGATGAGACATGACTGAAAAATGTTCACAGGAAACCTACCATCCAGGAACAGCCAGAGATCAAAACTCTGGGAAAACTGTCATTATAGCTACAGAATATTATTCACTTGTTCATAGTCATTTATGGAAGCCTATTTCCACAAAAAAAAAAAAAAAAAAAAAAAAGAAAATCATAATTATGACAAAAATGTTGAAATTATGAGCAAAAACAATTATAGCTTTGTAATAATGACATGAAAAGTCACAATTATGACATAAATATGAAACATTATGACAAATAGTCATAATTATGACAAAAAGTCAAAATTTTGAGCTAAAAGTAAATTGTCATTAAAAGCCGAAATTATGAGCTAAAAAATTGACATAAAATTCTACATTTCTAAAAGTGCAATTATTTATGGAAGAGGATTAGGGCCAAGCAATAATAAAAAAATAAAACCATCTCGAGATTAAAGTTGTTAAATTTCGAGAAAAAACTCGTTAAATTTCGAGAAAAAAGTCGAAATAAAATGTTGAGAATAAACTCGTTAAATTACGAGAAAAAACTTGTTAAATTTCAAGAAAGAAGTCGAGATAAAATGTTGAGAATAAACTCGTTAAATTTCGAGAAAAAAGTCGAGATAAAATGTTGAGAATAAAGTAATTAAATTACAAGAAAAAAGTTGTTAAATTACGAGAACAAATTCGTTAAATTATGAGAAAAATGACGTTAAATTTCGAGAAAAAAGTCGAGATAAAATGTTGAGAATAAACTCATTAAATTATGAGAATAAAGTCATTAAATTACGAGAAAAAAGTAGTTAAATTATGAGAACAAATTTGTAATTTAATGAGTTTATTCTCAACATTTTATCTCGACTTTTTTCTCGAAATTTAACTACTTTAATCTCGAGATGGTTTTATTTTTTTATTATTGCTTGGCCCTAATCCTCTTCCATAATTATTATCACATTTAAAATTAAACTTTTTGTTATCGTTTTGAATTTTTATGTCATAATTATTTCTCAGTATCTCATAATAATTGGTTAATTCATTCTTTTGTCCCTGTATTAATTTTTTAAAAACAAATTTCAGGTCCTGTCGAGCCAACCGAAACTGATTTAGGTTACATGAGTGTGCAGTAAGTTCTATTCTATTCTATTCTATTCTATTCTATTCTATTCTATTCTATTCTATTCTATTCTTTAAAAACTACACATACTGTACTACCTTTGATCTGAAATAATCTGTTTTACATTAAGAACACAAAGATAATCATTTGTTTATTGTGCGTTGCAGACAAAAACCGGAAGCCCTTCAAAGACTATCCACATTCTTTATGCAACCCAAGACACCCTCTCAACTTCCCCCGCAAGACAACAACCCACTGTACGACATCACTTTACTTCTTGTCTCTTTCTTTCGAATTCACTGAAGATCAATGATAAGTAAATGATAAGATCACAGGATAGCAAGTAATCATGGTTTCTCTACTTCCTGTTTCCTTATATGGTTGTTTGCGCGTAAAGAATGCCAGAGCCTAAACCAGGTATGTTTTGACTCACTAAACCTTAATTATATAAACACTCACATCTACCCACACTCACTTTTTTTTTTTCCTCCATTTCTGGTTTCATCTGTTAGCACATGAAGAGGATCCTGGCAGCTTGTAAGTATTCTCAAAAATATGTTCTCAAACGTAACACAGACAGTCATTTATGACATGCCTTTCTCCGCAGGAGTATGCGGTCAGACTGGTTTTACATGAATGTCTGAGATGGTTTTCAGAAAGCGTGTCTCATTCACAGCACTGCTGATGACCTGATAATGCTAACTTGTGTTGTTGTTGTATATTTCCTTTAGAAATGAAGAGGAAGATGATTTAGATATCTCACAAATCCAGTTTCTTCCTCCTCCAGACTTGTATGCTGACATCAATGCTGGAGACTCCATGCCTATTTACAGCAAGTAGGTACACTGAACACATGTTGACCTTTTGTGACAACATGCCCCAATAGCAAAACTCCATTAACTCTTTCCCTGCCATTGACAAGATTTTATGTCATTTGGGACAGTGCTTCCCCGCCATTGACGAGCCATTGCGGCAGTCTGTGTTTTCACTGTAATACGATAGAGGGCGCTGTTACAGAAACCAGATGGAGCGGATAGAAGTTGTTTAACCCTTAAATACAGGAATGTTTCGCCAGTCATTGTTACATTGTTACATATTCGGGTCTTTAGGAAATCTATATCTAACACGGATGCATGCACGTTCTGAAATATTAATAGAATTTTAAATAACTGTTTTCTATTTTAATTTTAATGAATTTTATAATGTAATTTATTCCTCTGATGGCAAAGCTGAGTTTTCAGCATCATTACTCCAGTCTTCAGTGTCACATGATCCTTCAGAAATCATTCTAATATGATGATTTGATGCTCAAAAAACATTTCTGATTATCAATGTTGAAAACAGTTGTGCTGCTTAATATTTTAGGATTCTTTGATGAATAGAGTTAAAAGAACAACATTTATTTGAAATAGAAATCATTTGTAACATTATAAATGTCACTTTTGATCATTATAATGCATCCTTGCTGAATTAATTTCTTTAAAAAAAAAATAATTAAAAAAAACATGCTAAAATTGCCCCAAATAAAATGAGCAACCTTTTATTCCTGCTTGACTTTTACATTCACATAACATTCAGCACAGGCTTTAAAAACTTTACCCTGGTCATTCCTGACCTCTGGCTACATTGATGTTTACTGACATTTTGGAGAATCTGTTTTTCTATTCTAGGCCAATCAAACTCGTCTCAAAATAGCCAAATAGCTCCGGCTGCAAGAGGGAAAGATGGACTGCGCTGGATCTTCACTCTGAGTTCATAACCCTCCTGTGGGGTGTGTTTTGATGAGTACCACAGTAAATGTCACCCACACAAGCTCAAGAAGAAATGTGTCTGTCAAGTGGGAAGAATTATGTTTGTGATTGTGCATCTGTCTGTAAATGGCTGCAGGCGAGTTCTTCTATATTCATGTATATTTTGTGCATTCTGTATGAAAAATACCCATGCGTGGAGCTGTGAGAAGCTCTTCAGATAATTTACACCCTTACATCTAAGTGTTAGATCTCTCTATATATAAAAAATCATGCATTCTGTGGCGAAGACAGTCTGTGTCTAGTCTGAGGTTGTCTAATTAGTTTAAAAGGTTCATAATTGGACACTTGTATTCAAAACTGACAGATCAACATGAGAGCTTATGCATGTTAAAACAGCTTGGCATTTGGGTTTGGTTTTAACAGTATACTGTCAAGTAAATATTTAAATGCAGTTCCTAAGTCAGCATTATATTTTTGCAGTGTAATTTACTTAGAAGTTAGGAATGCAACCTTAAGGTTTATATAACCATGCTCTGTATTTGTATTAGATGAATTAGTATTATATTATGTGTTTTATATTTTACAAGCAGTACTTTGCATTTAAGTATTCCCAGTCTTCAGGACTACTCTACATTAGGGAAAATATGCTGATGCTTGTAGTGCAAGTTTGAGTGCTCTTTATTTAGTCATTCTACTGCATGTACTAAATTTTCTGGTGCAGACAATAAATGCCACAGTTGTGTAAATCTTCTGCCTTTGTTGTTTTAGAACTGTTCCCAAAAGTTACCAAATGCTTCCCCTGATTTTTCCAGTAGCTGCGTAGATACCGTTTATCAATCAATCATTCCATCTTTCAAAAAAATCAATCTTTTAAAAAATATTACTACCATACCATACTGATCTGTATGATTTTAATGTTTTTGAAAGAAACATTTTATTTGATCAAAAAATAATAATAAGAGTAATAATAAGAGTACATTGTACATTGTGAAATATTACAACAATTTAATGTAACTGTGGTATATTCTGTGGAAGCTTGTTTGCGCCATGGAATAAAAAAAATAAAGGATAATTGTGACTTTTTATCTCACAATTCTGACTATTTTTCTAGCAATTGCAAGTTATAAAGTCATAGTTGTGAGATATAAAGTCATAATTGTGAGATATAAAGTCAAAATTACAAGTTATAAAGTCAGAGTTGTGAGTCATAAAGTTAGAATTGTGTGATTTAAAGTCAGAATTGCGAGTTATAAAGTTAGAATTGCTAGATATAGTCAGAATTACGAGATATAAAGTCAGAATTACGAGATATAAAGTCAGAATTACGAGATATAAAGTCAGAATTGCGAGTTATAAAGTTAGAATTGCTAGATATAAAGTCAGAATTACGAGATATAAAGTCAGAATTACGAGTTATAAAGTCAGAATTGTGTGAGTTAGTCAGAATTGCACAATATAAAGTCAGAATTGTGTGATATAAAGTCAGAATTGCGAGATATAAAGTCAGAATTATGAGATAAAGTAAGAATTACGAGTTGTAAAGTCAGAATTATGAGTTATAAAGTCAGAATTATGAGATAAAGTCAGAATTACGAGTTGTAAAGTCAGAATTACGAGATATAAAGTCAGAATTACGAGTTATAAAGTCAGAATTGTGTGAGTTAGTCAGAATTGCACAATATAAAGTCAGAATTGTGTGATATAAAGTCAGAATTGCGAGATATAAAGTCAGAATTATGAGATAAAGTAAGAATTACGAGTTGTAAAGTCAGAATTATGAGTTAAAGTCAGAATTATGAGATAAAGTCAGAATTACGAGTTGTAAAGTCAGAATTACGAGATAAAGTCAGAATTACGAGTTATAAAGTCAGAATCGCCTGATATAAAGTCAGAATTGTGAGATATAAAGTCAGAATTGTGAGATATAAACTCGCAATTGTGAGAAAAACAGAATTGTGAGATAAAGTCAGAATTACGAGATATAAAGTCAGAATTGCGAGTTATAAAGTTAGAATTGCTAGATATAAAGTCAGAATTACGAGATATAGTCAGAATTATGAGTTATAAAGTCAGAATTGCGAGTTATAAAGTCAGAATTGTGTGAGTTAGTCAGAATTGCACAATATAAAGTCAGAATTGTGTGATATAAAGTCAGAATTGCAAGATATAAAGTCCGAATTATGAGTTATAAAGTCAGAATTATGAGATAAAGTCAGAATTACGAGTTGTAAAGTCAGAATTATGAGTTATAAAGTCAGAATTATGAGATAAAATCAGAATTACGAGTTGTAAAGTCAGAATTACGAGATATAAAGTCAGAATTACGAGATATAGTCAGAATTATGAGTTATAAAGTCAGAATTGCGAGTTATAAAGTCAGAATTGTGTGAGTTAGTCAGAATTGCACAATATAAAGTCAGAATTGTGTGATATAAAGTCAGAATTGTGAGATATAAAGTCAGAATTATGAGTTATAAAGTCAGAATTATGAGATAAAGTCAGAATTATGAGTTGTAAAGTCAGAATTATGAGTTATAAAGTCAGAATTATGAGATAAAGTCAGAATTACGAGTTGTAAAGTCAGAATTACGAGTTATAAAGTCAGAATCGCCTGATATAGTCAGAATTGCGAGATATAAAGTCAGAATTATGAGATATAAAGTCAGAATTGTGAGATATAAACTCGCAATTGCGAGAAAAACAGAATTGTGAGATAAAGTCAGAATTACGAGTTATAAAGTTAGAATTGCTAGATATGAAGTCAGAATTACGAGATATAGTCAGAATTATGAGTTATAAAGTCAGAATTGCGAGTTATAAAGTCAGAATTGTGTGAGTTAGTCAGAATTGCACAATATAAAGTCAGAATTGTGTGATATAAAGTCAGAATTGCGAGATATAGTCAGAATTACGAGTTGTAAAGTCAGAATTATGAGTTATAAAGTCAGAATTATGAGATAAAATCAGAATTACGAGTTATAAAGTCAGAATTATGAGATAAAGTCAGAATTACGAGTTATAAAGTCAGAATTATGAGATAAAATCAGAATTACGAGTTGTAAAGTCAGAATTATGAGATAAAGTCAGAATTACGAGTTATAAAGTCAGAATTGTGAGATATAAACTCGCAATTGCGAGAAAAACTGAATTGTGAGATAAAGTCAGAATTACGAGATATAAAGTCAGAATTATGAGTTATAAAGTCAGAATTACGAGATAAAGTCAGAATTACGAGATATAAAGTCAGAATTGCGTGATATAAAGTCAGAATTGCGTGATATAAAGTCAGAATTATGAGTTATAAAGTCAGAATTATGAGATAAAGTCAGAATTACGAGATAAAGTCAGAATTACGAGATAAAGTCAGAATTACGAGATATAAAGTCAGAATTACGAGATATAAAGTCAGAATTGCGAGTTATAAAGTTAGAATTGCTAGATATAAAGTCAGAATTACGAGATATAAAGTCAGAATTACGAGTTATAAAGTCAGAATTGTGTGAGTTAGTCAGAATTGCACAATATAAAGTCAGAATTGTGTGATATAAAGTCAGAATTGCGAGATATAAAGTCAGAATTATGAGATAAAGTAAGAATTACGAGTTGTAAAGTCAGAATTATGAGTTATAAAGTCAGAATTATGAGATAAAGTCAGAATTACGAGTTGTAAAGTCAGAATTACGAGATATAAAGTCAGAATTACGAGTTATAAAGTCAGAATTGTGTGAGTTAGTCAGAATTGCACAATATAAAGTCAGAATTGTGTGATATAAAGTCAGAATTGCGAGATATAAAGTCAGAATTATGAGATAAAGTAAGAATTACGAGTTGTAAAGTCAGAATTATGAGTTATAAAGTCAGAATTATGAGATAAAGTCAGAATTACGAGTTGTAAAGTCAGAATTACGAGATAAAGTCAGAATTACGAGTTATAAAGTCAGAATCGCCTGATATAAAGTCAGAATTGTGAGATATAAAGTCAGAATTGTGAGATATAAACTCGCAATTGTGAGAAAAACAGAATTGTGAGATAAAGTCAGAATTACGAGATATAAAGTCAGAATTGCGAGTTATAAAGTTAGAATTGCTAGATATAAAGTCAGAATTACGAGATATAGTCAGAATTATGAGTTATAAAGTCAGAATTGCGAGTTATAAAGTCAGAATTGTGTGAGTTAGTCAGAATTGCACAATATAAAGTCAGAATTGTGTGATATAAAGTCAGAATTGCAAGATATAAAGTCCGAATTATGAGTTATAAAGTCAGAATTATGAGATAGTCAGAATTACGAGTTGTAAAGTCAGAATTATGAGTTATAAAGTCAGAATTATGAGATAAAATCAGAATTACGAGTTGTAAAGTCAGAATTACGAGATATAAAGTCAGAATTACGAGATATAGTCAGAATTATGAGTTATAAAGTCAGAATTGCGAGTTATAAAGTCAGAATTGTGTGAGTTAGTCAGAATTGCACAATATAAAGTCAGAATTGTGTGATATAAAGTCAGAATTGTGAGATATAAAGTCAGAATTATGAGTTATAAAGTCAGAATTATGAGATAAAGTCAGAATTATGAGTTGTAAAGTCAGAATTATGAGTTATAAAGTCAGAATTATGAGATAAAGTCAGAATTACGAGTTGTAAAGTCAGAATTACGAGTTATAAAGTCAGAATCGCCTGATATAGTCAGAATTGCGAGATATAAAGTCAGAATTATGAGATATAAAGTCAGAATTGTGAGATATAAACTCGCAATTGCGAGAAAAACAGAATTGTGAGATAAAGTCAGAATTACGAGATATAAAGTCAGAATTGCGAGTTATAAAGTTAGAATTGCTAGATATGAAGTCAGAATTACGAGATATAGTCAGAATTATGAGTTATAAAGTCAGAATTGCGAGTTATAAAGTCAGAATTGTGTGAGTTAGTCAGAATTGCACAATATAAAGTCAGAATTGTGTGATATAAAGTCAGAATTGCGAGATATAGTCAGAATTACGAGTTGTAAAGTCAGAATTATGAGTTATAAAGTCAGAATTATGAGATAAAATCAGAATTACGAGTTATAAAGTCAGAATTATGAGATAAAGTCAGAATTACGAGTTATAAAGTCAGAATTATGAGATAAAATCAGAATTACGAGTTGTAAAGTCAGAATTATGAGATAAAGTCAGAATTACGAGTTATAAAGTCAGAATTGTGAGATATAAACTCGCAATTGCGAGAAAAACTGAATTGTGAGATAAAGTCAGAATTACGAGATATAAAGTCAGAATTATGAGTTATAAAGTCAGAATTACGAGATAAAGTCAGAATTACGAGATATAAAGTCAGAATTGCGTGATATAAAGTCAGAATTGCGTGATATAAAGTCAGAATTATGAGTTATAAAGTCAGAATTATGAGTTATAAAGTCAGAATTATGAGATAAAATCAGAATTACGAGTTATAAAGTCAGAATTATGAGATAAAGTCAGAATTACGAGTTATAAAGTCAGAATTATGAGATAAAATCAGAATTACGAGTTGTAAAGTCAGAATTATGAGATAAAGTCAGAATTACGAGTTATAAAGTCAGAATTGTGAGATATAAACTCGCAATTGCGAGAAAAACTGAATTGTGAGATAAAGTCAGAATTACGAGATATAAAGTCAGAATTATGAGTTATAAAGTCAGAATTACGAGATAAAGTCAGAATTACGAGATATAAAGTCAGAATTGCGTGATATAAAGTCAGAATTGCGTGATATAAAGTCAGAATTATGAGTTATAAAGTCAGAATTATGAGATAAAGTCAGAATTACGAGATAAAGTCAGAATTACGAGATAAAGTCAGAATTACGAGATATAAAGTCAGAATTACGAGATATAAAGTCAGAATTGCGTGATATAAAGTCAGAATTGCGAGATATAAACTCGCAATTGCGAGAAAAACAGAATTGTGAGATAAAAAGTCACAATTACCTTTATTTTTTTATTTAGTGCTGGAAACAAGCTTCCATAGTTTTCTATTTTAATATATTTTAAAATATAATTTATTTCTGTTATACAAAGCTGAATTTTCAGCATCATTACTCCAGTCTTCAGTGTCACATGATCCTTCAGAAATCATTCTAATATGATGATCTGCTGCTCATGAAACATGTATTATTAGAAAGTATTTTCCAGGAATGTAAATCACAATTTTTCATGTTTTCCATAACCGTGGGGACTACATGTTGTCATATATATGTTGCTGATTTCCTCCCAACTGCATATGTTTGAGAGTGTTAATGTTACATCATCAAAAAATCAAAATAAGTACACAAACTAAAAAAAAAAAAAAAAATGCATATACCTCTTCCCTTTGTATTGTTTTATTTTTCTTTTTAACAATAAAAATTAAAGTGCAAATCAGAACAGAAACACCATGCAGTGCATAACTTTTAAAATACAAACCGCACACAGACAGGAAGTGACACACACATATGTACAGTACAGACATGTAGACACCGACAGGCAGAGGTCGTCTCCCAGCGGGCTCGGGAACAGGCAGAAAACACACTATTCTCATGTTTCACACATACAACACTACACTGGAGAGAGAGGGAGGGTATAATATCCAGCATAAATGCATCTACGTAGACAAAACACTGAACATGAGCTGAAGCCATGGCCATCACACTAATGCCCCTGTCAAACTAATGGGGGCCATAAAGTTTCAGATATAACGGACATAACAATGTGGTAAAGGACTTTTGCTAACAACCCGGCCTCGAAATATGACAAATATTAACCACAAAGGCATCAAGCATGCGCACAATCCTGCAATTCCTACCCAAAGATTGCCATTGGTAGTAAATGTAATGGCAAAGTCCAGCAGCAGGGGGCGATAAACTCCCTAAACTATGAACCTCAGCACTTTATCTCCAAAAAGACGCACTGATCCTCAAAGTGACCGGGAGTTAACTTGGGATTTGAGGGGAAAATGCTAAGAATGCGTAAAGGCTTTAACGTCTGGGAGGAATTTCAGACTGTGCAATATTTTTCCATGAAAACAACATCATAATCCAGTCTAATCTTTTCCGGCAATAACGGAGAAAAACCATCAGCCATGGTGGTTTGCACCGAACTGTTAAAACTTTTTAGAGGCATCATATCTATTGCATTTCATATAAATTATATGATCAAGTGGTTTGTGCGAGAACTTTCCATCTTTCAGTTTTACATTCATTTAAAATGGTTCAACTGCAGCAGTTGTGTATAATAAAAATACAGCATACTGGTAGAAAACACACAAACGCTCTGCTCCATGCACACAACGCTAGACATTTAACCATTCCGTACAGTACAAGACAGTGGGGTAGATTCAGGAAGACCACCACATCTATAGAAAACACAATTTGTGAACCAGCAGAAATGAATATGAAAATGACTAGAAGATCTAGTTTTGCAACTAGTTCAAATGATTCATATCTATTGGTTAAATTGAAAACATCACTTTTTTTGGCTGCCTTGTTGGATCGAATGATTTTTCATAAAGTAGCATCGGCATATAATATTCAGGTAATTCACTCCTCTCAATTTCAGTCATCACCACTGCTATTTCCCAGCCGGCTGTGGTGTAGTTGTCCATTCACACACGTTGGCACAAAGACAACTACAGCAGATCCACTTCCTGAATCCCAACTGAAATCCACCTTTTTATGTCATTTGTTCACAGGTAACACTTAAGATGTGAGCTTAAATAAAGAATAAATATGTGTAACTAATAAATACATTGGATCTACTCCATACAAACAAGCACACACATAACCAAGTATGTTAAAGCGCTAAAAACAAAGTTCACAATCTGTTTAAGGCATCCCAGGGAAGGGGGTCACGGGGCGCATTCTTCTAAATGCTCTTGGCTTGGGTCACTTTATGTGTTCTCGTCAGATACACACCACCTATATAATGTTTCAAGTAAGTGTGTGTGTGTGTGTGTGTGTATTTTATATATATAGTATAAAGTTTTGGGTGTCCAACTATTTACTTACTATTAACTAGTTGCTTATTAGCATGCATATTACTAGGATATTTGTTTATTAGTACTTATAAAGCACATATTAATGCCTTATTCTGCATGACCATGTTGTACATACCTTAATCCTACCCAATACCTAAACTTAACTACCTTACTAACTATTAATAAGCAGAAATTAGGAGTTTATTGAGACAAAAGTCATAGTTAAAAGTTAAAAGTGAGAATTGGACCCTAAACTAAAGTGTGATATACAGGGCTTGACATTAACTTTTCTGCTCACCAGTCACTGTGGCTCGTGGTTTTCCAAAGTTACTAGCCACTCAGCATTTTCATTGGCCATAATTCTGACATTGATACCATGGGGAAAAACTGCCATATAGATATTCATAATTTGGCAGCAGGTTTATTAGGCTGCTGTCACTTTAAGACCTGACGCACAGATCCATTATACTGTTACACATGCGTTTTCTATCTCAACTGCTTATGTTCACTTAAAACATAAATGACTATATTTACGTGAATACTCACCAATACTAGAATTTTGACATTATTTTGTGTGTATTTGACTGTTTAAGTGCAATAAGCAGAGAAAAAGAACTCAATTTAGTACTGAGAGGCGGCTTTATGTGCGCGCACTTTGAGTGTGAGCACAAAATCTGTGGGAATGAGTAAAATTATGCTCAATACATGCAATCCTACCCTGAAATTCAAGCCCTGTAACACCAACAATATTAATCCAGAGAAAATTAAATGAGTGAGTGAGGGGAGGAGGGTGTGTGTGTGTCAACAGGGTGTTAATGGAAAGCCCTGCACACACACACACACACACACACACACACACACATTTATACTGTTTATAAGTGTAAGTGTAAAATAATTACAAAAACAATACAAAAAAGAACATAAATAATAATTAGTTGAATGTTTAATTCAGGTAAAAATGCTTTAACCATGCCTTTCTGTCTGTCTGCAATCTCAAGCACTGAGAATATTTTAAGGCCGTCTAATTAAAGGCTTACTCATATCAGCAAAATGACTGGCACATTCTCTACTTCATCCGTCTCTATTTTTCTCTGTTTGCATTTTAGCCATATCAAGGCACAATATTTAAGCTGGTCTGTCTGCCCTTGCCCGGCATATTTGTCTCTCTATGGCAGCAGCACAGCCCACGATGTAAGCAAGGCCTCTGAGACAGACACAGATAGGTCATGGTCAGCCGTTTCCACTGCAGATGGTGTGTATCATCAGAGATTCACTGTCACTGTGAAATTCACCAACAGCATTTACACTGCTATTTGATAAATGCTCTCTGGAGACTGCAAGCCAAAGCCAGAACACTCAATATAAGCTCTTCACTCTATAAATTAACACTTAAATAATGTGAATAGATTTGAATTCTTCTCTAATATAATTAAATAATGATTTTTTTCTCTGTATGTATAAACCTTGTTTTGGTATGTCATTGCAATCAATAGCTATTAAACTAAACTATACAACTCAAGTGATTGATATGAGAATATAAATATACTGTATAATACATATTATCAAAAGAAATGTGTATATAAAATCAGAAGTAAGTTTATAGTTTTTTTTTTTTAAATTCTTTAAACCTATGACGATGAGGAAAACCTCTTGACTAATGTGGCTCTAAAAAGGTTTTGGACAAAATTATTTTTTTTTTTATAAATATGGAAGCTTGTTTTCGCCATAAACTAAGAAACAAAAAAGGTAATTGCGACTATTTATCTCACAATTCTGACTTTCTTTCTCACAATTGCGAGCTATAAAGTCAGAATTGCGAGTTATAAAGTCAGAATGTTGTGATTTGAAGTCAGAATGGTGAGATATAAACTTACAATAGTGTGTTCCCCAGTTGTGAGGGGAAAAAGACTGACGTTTTTTTCTTAGAATTGCGAGTTTATATCTCACAATTCTGGCTTTATAAAACACAATTACGTGTTTATATCATGCAGTTCTCAGAAAAAAATCAGAATTGCATGATAAAAAATTGCAATTGCAAGAAAAAAGTCAGAAGTCAGGCTATATCTCGCAATTCTGACTTTATATCTCACAATTATGACTTTATATCTCGCAATTCTGACTTTATATCTCACAATTCTGACTTTATAACACAATTATGACTTTATATCTCACAATTATGACTTTATATCTCGCAATTCTGACTTTATAATGCAATTCTGACTTCATATCATGCAATTCTGACTTCATATCATGCAATTCTCACTTTATATCATGCAATTCTGACTTTATAACTCACAATTGTGAAAAAAAAGTCAGAATTGTGAGATAAAAACTCGCAATTGTGAGAAAAAACATCAGAATTGTGAGATAAAAAGGCACAAATACCATTTTTATTTTTTTATTTAGTGGCAGAAACAAGCTTCCATAAATAAAAGATCTTTGTTGGGTTTAAAAGAATAAAAACTATACATATACCATTACAAAAGAAAAATTATGGGGCGAGGGAGGTATATGGGCAGTTGTCAAACATTAATGGAACAATCATAATTTTTCATTTATAGCACAATAATAATAATAATAATAATAAATAGCATTATTAGTATGCTATAAATGATAAATTACATGCCACATTGTATATATTCTGAATTATATTATAAAAATATATAAAATGGGGCATGATAAAGTGATAACAAAAAGGTTTAGCATGACTTGTTTGCTGAAGACCTTGAAATGATAATTTGGACTAATACAATGACTTTCATACCTGTGTCTTTAGTGTCCAAAACCTTTTTGGGACCACCGTATGTCTGTGCTGCTACTGTGGGACTGACATAAAAGCATCCCCAACTCTATATATCACAACCCCTTAACACTTCACCTTTTGACTGGTTTCTAAGAGGTAAAGACCACCAGATGATGGTGTTTTCTGATGTGTACTTTGCGTATGGGTGCGTTGGTCTCAGCGAGCCAAGGTAGTGATGAGGCTGGCACACATTTCAAAGAAGTCCATGGTGTGGCTGCCCTGACGCGGGGCCAGCAGGGGTGTGCTCCCGGTCAGAGACCCCGGCAGAGAGCTGCTGAGCTGGGGCATCTCAACAGCCACGCTCGCAGAGTCGATGCTGAGCCGTGGTCGATGGAGGCCAGCTGTAGAGCCAGAGCGCTGAGGAGTCGACGACCCTGACTTGTGCTCGATCACATCATCTGAAAAATGAGCAAATGAATTTTTACATTTTATCAAATAGATATAGTGAAGAATAACAGGCCAGATTAAATCTGGCTAAATTCATAACTGGGATATTTTGTATTAGGGGCTTATCCTTTCTGTTTCAAAATAAACTTCTCTTCAAAAGTTTGGAAATTAATACTTTTATTTAGCAAGGATGCATTAAAGGGTTAGTTCACCCAAAAATGAAAATTCTGTCATTTATTACTTACCCTCATGTCGTTTCACACCCGTAAGACCTTCGTTAATCTTCGGAACACAAATTAAGATATTTTAATTGAAATCCGATGGCTCCGTGAGGCCTCCATAGGGAGCAATGTCACTTCCTCTGTCGAGAATACTTTTGGTGCGGCAAAAAAACAAAATAACGATTTCAAAACAATGCTTCAGGAAGCATCGGAGCACAGATGAATCAGTGTGTCGAATCTGGAGTTCGGAGCGCCAAAGTCACGTGATTTCAGCAGTTTGGCGATTTGACCCGCGATCCGATTCATGATTCGATACACTTATTAATTTATACTTCCTGAAGCAGTGTTTTGAAATCGGCCATCACTAAATAAGTCTTTATTTTGATTTTTTGCCGCACCAAAAATATTCTCGTCGCTTTATAATATTAATATTGAACCACTGTACTCACATGAACTGATTTAAATATGTTTTTAGTACCTTTATGGATCTTGACAGAGGAAGTGACATTGCTCCCTATGGAGGCCTCACGGAGCCATCGGATTTCAATTAAAATATCTTAATTTGTGTTCCGAAGATTAACGAAGGTCTGTGAAATGACATAAGGGTATTTAATAAATGACAGAATTTTCATTTTTGGGTGAACTAACCCTTTAAATTGATCAAAAGTGATCTAAATATATTTATAATGTTACAAAACAAAAAAACAATCAAAAAGATTTCAAATAAATGCTGTTCTTTTGAACTTTCTGTTCATCAAAGAATCCTGAAAAAAAAAAAATACCATTTTTTGTTAATGAAAATATTAAGCAGTGCAACACTGATAATCATAAGAAATGTTTCTTGAGCAGCAGATCAGCATATTAGAATGATTTCTGAAGGATCATGTGACACTGAAGACTGGAGTAATGATGCTGAAAATACAGCTTTGATCACAGGAAAAAATTATATTTTAAAATATATTAAAATTAAATAGAAAGTTATTTTAAATTGTAATAATACTTCACAATACTACAGTTTGTACTGTATTTTTGATTAAATAAAGGATCTTTGGTGAGAATAAGACAATTTTTTTCAAAAACATTTAAAAAAATCTTACTGGCCCCAAACTATATTTTTTCCTACATATATCTTAATACATTTTTTTTGGCTTTAGTTACACAAACTCACAAAAAAGTCAATTTAAATTTAAATTACTAGTCAATTATTTAGATTTAGTTCCTGCCACGAGATCTTGTGAGATTAAAATGTGATGAGATTTCTCATCGTGGTGAAACGCTGTCGTGGTGAAACGCGATATTGCCAAGACAGACTGTGAGGGTGAATTTAGGACAGAATATGCCACTGCTACTTTTACATTACACCTTCACTGTCGTTTTGCTTTTTAAATAAATAAAAACCATTTAAAGGTGCCATCAAACGTTTTCTTACAAGATGTAATATAAGTCTAAGGTGTCCCCTGAATGTGTCTGTGAAGTTGCAGCTCAAAATACCCCATAGATTTTTTTTAATTAATTTTTTTAACTGCCTATTTTGAGGCATAATTAGAAATGCGCCGATTCAGGCTGCAGCCCCTTTAATTGCTCACGCTCTCCACCCCCTCCCGAGCTCTCGACTCTATCACTGCATAAACAAAGTTCACACAGCTAATATAACCCTCAAAATGGATCTTTACAAAGTGTTCGTCATGCAGCATGTCTAATCGTGTAAGTATAGTATTTATTTGGATGTTTACATTTGATTCTGAATGAGTTTGATGGTGCTCCGTAGCTAAAGCTAACATTACACACTGTTGGAGAGATTTATAAAGAATGAAGTTGTGTTTATGAATTATACAGACTGAAAGTGTTCAATAATGAAAATTATCTTGTCTCCGTGAATACAGTAAGAAACTATGGTAACTTTGACCACATTTAACAGTACATTAGCAACATGCTAACAAAACATTTAGAAATACAGTTTACAAATATCACAAAAAATATCATGTTATCATGGATCATGCCAGTTATTATTGCTCCATCTGCCATTTTTCACTGTTGTCCTTGCTTGCTTACCTAGTCTGATGATTCAGCTGTGCACAGATCCAGACGTTAATACTGGCTGCCCTTGTGTAATGCCTCGATCATGGGCTGGCATATGCAAATATTGGGGGCGTACATATTAATGATCCCGACTGTTACGTAACAGTCGGTGTTATGTTGAGATTCGTCTGTTTTCCGGAGGTCTTTTAAACAAATGAGATTTATATAAGAAGGAGGAAACAATGGAGTTTGAGACTCACTGTATGTCATTTCCATGTACTGAACTCTTGTTATTCAACTATGCCGAGGTAAATTCAATTTTCAATTCGATGGCACCTTTAATTCAGTTGGATAACGGTCGCTTCAATCCCATCCAGCTTATCCAACACGAGCAGCAGAGTCATACGTAGTGCAGCAGGAATCAGAGTTCACTGATCATGTGACGAGAGTAAGTGACGAGATGACTGACAAGACCATGGCAGAGAATTCGTTGCAAAACAGAGCCGAGCCTAAGCGTCTGACAAATGTCTCATCTTGTAGAATATGTGCTCAGCACCGCTGTTCCCTGTTCACAGAGTAAGTGCGCTTGCAAAAATCGAAAGTGAAAGTAAAATGCGAGCGCGCATTCAAACGCAATATCAATATTCATGCAAATATCTCCTGATATGAAAGCTATCTTAGGCTGGACTGTGTAGTTGTAACCATGTATCATGCTTGAAGAAAATTTGGTCTCTATTTGCACTTTAATATTGAGTACTTTGATTATAGTTGATTATTTATACTGTTTTATTTTATTAATTTGTGGAAAGGAGTTCAGTTAGGAGGTCAAAAGTTCTCATATGAAATCATACAGGACAGAAGCCAGTCAGGTGAGTTTGTGGCAAAACCTTTTACAGTGCTTGATTATCGTTGTCTTTTAACACATAAGATCATTCATACTCAGAAAGTAAAACTGAAGTGACATTCATTGCAAGATGATTAGTTAAAACATTTCAAATGCACCTGCACACAATTTTTTTCATCATTGAGAATTTCTTAAAAATATTGTGTCTTGTGAACTCAATCTCGTGTCTCGTCTCATCTCGTGAGCTAACTGTCTCGTCACACCCCTAGTACTTGGCATTAAAGGTCCCGTTTTTCGTGGTTTTTTGAAGCTTTGATTGTGTTTATAGTGTGCAATATAACATGTGTTCATGTTTCGCGTGTAAAAAAACACAGTATTTTTCACATAATTTACTTATCTGTATACCGCTGTTTCCACTGTCATAAAAACGGGCTGATGACTTCCTTGTTCTATGAAGTCCCTCCTTCAGAAATACGTAACGAGTTCTGATTGTGCCAGCGGTTCCTGTGTTGTGATTCGACAGCAGTTTAGCGCATCTTGCCCGGAAAGGTCACGCCTCTTACCATAACGTGGAGATGCACGCGCTCAGAGTTATTGTAAACATGTCTTTAATTTTACCCTATCAATTTGAGCCGGAATCAGACCCGGTGATTGGACTGCGGGATGAAAATAACAGCGTTTCGACGACATGGCGACAAACACTCTCTACAAACGCAACTCTTGTGTATTCCTGCGGGCGGAGGTTAGGCAAAAAACTGTTTTAGTGACGTCATTAAAGAAGGAAGTAGAGGTATGTAGTCCAAACTGGCCGTTCGATGTAGGCGACTTCTGTTAAATAAAATATCTCGCTTGGCATTGAACTTTGAGCTTTAAAATTTTACAGATTTTATTTATACTCTAACAACAACATTACACACTAACTAAAGTTTGAAACATGGGATCACGAAGAATGGGACCTTTAAAAAAACACTGAAAAGACAAATTGATTGATGCTCACCATCTATACTCTTGAAGTCGAGCAGGTAGCTACGATTGTCCACCTGGTAGAGCTGCAGACTCATCTTCACAAAATTCCCAGTGACAGGATTCTTCCGGCGCACTCTCAGGTGATACGGGTTCACCACCTAAATCCCATGACATCCGACACACTGACACATCTATTCTGACTAATCAAACATGCATACTTGTATATATTTCAAAGCACTCACTTTCCACTCGTACTCCAGCTGTTTCATGGCACGGTAAACCTCAGCCATGATGTCGTATGGTTTGCTCTGGCTCCGTATGCCCAGGTGCCATTTTGCCTTCTTCACCGCCAGCGGTTTGGGTCGGGTAGTGTTGAGAGCATCCAGAGGGCATCGTGCCTTAGGGCTGTCGGCCAGGAGCGGGGGCATCCGTTCGGGGTGAGGTTTGACCCCCGGTGGCAGGGGCATGCCCTCCTCCATGAAGGAGCTGGTTGGGGGACTGGAGGCCAGGTAGAACTCGCTGGCCTGGTTCATGATTCGCCGGTTGTCGATAATGAGGTGGTACGCCACGGCCAGCTGATCTTGAGGGTCTCCACTGTAGAGGCTGCTCAGTACTTCGGCTTCAGTGCATTCAAACTTCTCGCACACCTCCCGCACGGCTTCCTCATCTACCACTGTGGAGTCGTACGAGGGGTCCTCAGGGAAGAGGTAGCCAGGAAGGTCCTGTTTAAACCACTCATCCTCTCTGTCATACAGGAGAGAAGTAAAAAAAAAAGTACTGTATTAATAATGTATATATTACACTACATTTATTTTAGGGCTGTCGAGTGATTACAATTTTTATCTAATTAAATACACGATGTGGTGATTAATTAATCGCACATCAAATTTGGCTGAGAAATTACCGCCAAAAGATAATTTAAAGTCATTATTGTGTTAAATGAGAAAAGCATCAAATAAACCTTACAAAAAGCAGCCTTAGAAGAAAAAAACAAATTTGATTAAACTTAGAGCTTATTAAACATAAACTTTTAGGCTTCAACAGCCTAAACGTTTGTGTATTTTCATTTTTGGGTGAACAATACTATGTTTTTTTATTAATATGGAAATGTGAAATTATTACTTTTTTAAAGGTGCCCAAGAATGCTTTTTCACAAGATGTAATATAAGTCTAAGGTGTCCCCTGAATGTGTCTGTGAAGTTTCAGCTCAAAATACCCCATAGATTTTTTTAAATTAATTTTTTTAGCTGCCTATTTTGGGGCATCATTAACTATGCACTGATTTTTTCAGCGCGCCGCCCCTTTAATTCGCGTGCTACCTGCCACACGAGCTCTCGATTATATTACAGCACATTTACAAAGTTCACACAGCTAATATAACCCTCAAATGGATCTTTACAAGATGTTCGTCATGCATGCTGTATGCATGCTTCGAATTATGTGAGTAAAGTATTTATTTTGATATTTATATTTGATTCTTTGATTGAGTTTGAGGCTGTGCTCCGTGGCTAACGGCTAATGCTACACTGTTGGAGAGATTTATAAAGAATAAAGTTGTGTTTATGAATTATACAGACTGCAAGTGTTTAAAAATGAAAATAGCGACGGCTCTTGTCTCCGTGAATTCAGTAAGAAACGATGGTAACTTTAACCTCATTTAACAGTACATTAGCAACATGCTAACGAAACATTTAGAAAGACAATTTACAAATATCACTAAATATATCATGCTATCATATCATGTCAGTTATTATTGCTCCATCTGCCATTTTCGCTGTTGTTCTTACTTACCTAGTCTGTTGATTCACCTGTGCAGATCCAGACGTTACTGGCTGCCCTTGTCTAATGCCTTTCATAATGTTGGGAACATGGGCTGGCATATGCAAATATTGGGGCGTACACCCCGACTGTTACGTAACAGTCGGTGTTATGTTGAGATTCGCCTGTTCTTCTGAGGTCTTTTAAACAAATGAGATTTACATAAGAAAGAGAAAGCAATGGAGTTTGAAACTCAATGTATGTCTTTTCCATGTACTGAACTCTTGTTATTCAACAATGCCGAGGTAAATTCAAATTTTGAATCTAGGGCACCTTTAACGAAATGATGCTCTAAATAAAAATTACAACTGCCAGTAGGTGGCAGTATATGTCTAAATGAGTAAGTCATTGAATCATTCATTCATTTGATGAGTTCAAACGGCTGATTCATTCAGGAATTAAGTAAATGGCTCTCTTTATGAATGGGCCATTGAATCACTGGTTCACTCGATTGATTCGCTCAAAATACAGATTCATTCAGAAACGAAACACAGCTGTGTGTTGCCAACAGTTACAAACAGTTACAAACACACAACAGTTATGCTCTTGCTTTAAAAGGTAATATTTTTGTTGGAAAACCTGAGCAAAAGCAGACAATATTGTGTCTAAAGTAAAACACAATATTAACTTTTTATTTATTGAACTGTTGTATACAATCAGTATCACATTTGCACTCATGCTATTCGGGACAAAAACAGCACTCGTGTGATATTTCCCTCATTACTCGTGTGATATTGCTTAACTAGGCTATATCATGATATAAATATGAGACAAAAACTCATATAGGGGCATTTTTGAGATGGTCCTCCCACTTTCCATAGCCCTAAACCTACCCATCTCCACCCCCTGGTTCTAGATCCAACTCCTCCCACTTCCCATGTACCTTAACCTACCCGACGCCGCCCCCTGGATCTAAACCTACCCATCTCCACCCCCTGGTTCTAGATCCAACTCCTCCCACTTCAAATTGTACCTTAACCTACCCGACGCCGCCCCCTGGATCTAAACCTACCCATCTCCACCCCCTGGTTCTAGATCCAACTCCTCCCACTTTCCATATACCTTAACCTACCCGACTCCACCCTTGGATCTCGAGTGTTCTGCAGTGAGGGGCTACTGGCATTTTTGCCCTGATAACTTAATTTAATCTGATAACTTGCCCTGGTAATTTTAGGCTCCATCACGCAGTGAGTTGTTGCCCTGCTTCATGTTTGTCACCATCAATTGCATGAAATGTAAGATAAGATGAACTACGTAGGTCTGGGGTGGGGTGGGTGTGTTACAAGCATTAATTTTCCCATTACTAATTAATCAAATTAACGTGTTAAATCAACAGCCCTGATTTATTTACATAGTGTATTTATTTACTAATATATATATTTTTAACCTTATATGGTTAAAATTACTGTGCATAAGTTCATGAAGTGTGATGACTAATAACAACCTGATGTCTTTGATAGTAGCTCTCTTCAGTGGGTCCACCTGTAGCATGAGCATAAGTAGACTGGCCACTGAGCGGTTGAGGTATTCTGGGATGTAGAAGACCCCTCCACGGATCTTTTTGAAGAGGGTGGGCACGTGCTCATCATCAAATGGCAGAGTCCCACAGAGCAGTGCATAGAGAATGACGCCACAGCTCCAGATGTCCACCTCTGGACCAGCATAGAGTCTGAAACACAACATGCACATCATCGTGTGAGTGCGTGGGCTACTGCAGTGTGTCTACATGTCTATCAGTCTGAATGAAGCTAAAGTTTCCAGCAATATGCAGAACAAGGCGACAATAAAAAATGTATGCAGTTCTGATATAATATTTATGTGCAGTGTATCAGCGCAGTCCATACCGCAAAACAAACAGCTAGCCATGGTTTGTTGGACTGCTGGTTTTGCAAGCCAGACCCTTGACTATTGGAATACAGTGTCCAAGAACTGTACATTCTGTACATAATCTGGTTGTCTGACTTCATGACCTCTCACCTTCCCGAAATGACCTCTGGTGCGGCGTAGTTAGGTGATCCGCAGCTTGTTCTCAGGAACTCTCCGTCTGACATCATATTTGACAGACCTGACAAGCAGAACCCCACAAACACAAATAGTTTGATTGGTCAAGTAAATATATAAGCAAATAAAACAAGGGCAGATCTAAATACAGTGGGATTGAAACATAAGGAACTATATTTGACAATATGGGAATTTTAATAAAAATAAATAATGAAATAATAAATAATATAAAGTCGTAAAAATAAAAAAGCAGGGCTTGACATTAACACCCGCCAACCCGCCAAATGCAGGTGGATTTCAGCAGTGGCGTGTAACGCAGTCACTCCTACATACTTTGCCTTAATATAATAAATTTTTAACTGTAGTCTTTTAAAAAGGCATGTAGTGCAAAGTAGTGTTGTCATAAATAATGATTTTTCAACACATATCGATGCTGAAATATCTTAAACGCTTCCAATAGATACACAATACCAGCTGCTCTTTCTCTCTCTCTCTCATCTCTCTGACAGCGTGTCGACACACAAACCCGCCTCCCCTCACTCACTCGTTTCATTGTTGGTGTTACAGGGCTTGAATTTCGGCACATATTGCGCATAATTTTACTCATTCCTGCAGATTTTGTGCTCACACCCAAAATGCGCCACCTCTCAGTACTAAATTGAGTTCTTTTTCTTTGCTTATTGCGCTTAAACAGTCAAATACATACAAAATAATGACAAATGCCAGTCTTGGTGAGTATTTATGTAAACACAGTCAGTATGTTTTAAGTGAATGTAAACAATTGAGAAAGAAAATGTATGTGTAACAGTATAATGGATCTCTGCATCAGGTCTTAAAGTGACAGCAGCCTAATATACCTGCTGCCAAATTATGAGATAATATTAAAAATATCTATATGGCAGTTTTTCCCCATGGTATTGATATCCAAATTGTGGCCAGTGAAAATACTGAGTGGCTAGTAACTAGTAAAACCTAGTAAAAACCAGTGTCAAGCCCTGTACAAAATGTATTAAATTAGAAAAAATTCAAATTTAGAATTTAGAATTTTCACTAGTCGTCTCAGGCTTTTGGACCCCACTGTATATAAGATGTAGCTCAACAAATCTAGCTGCAGGGCATCTTTATGTATATTTCTCTTTGCGTCTTTTCTGTCTCTGCTTTTCTGTGGATAATCAAACAGCATGCCTCATACAAACCACATGAGTGGACATGCAGCAAAACTGCAGCTGGTTGCTTGGCAACTATCCCTCACTGTCTGCACAACATTAGCTTTCTGTGTGTGTGTGTGTGTATGTGTGTGTGTACCAAAGTCAGCGATCTTGGCATTCATGTTGCCATCCAGCAGCACATTTTCTGGCTTGAGGTCTCTGTGCACCACCATGTGTCTGTGGCAGTAATCTACAGCTGAGATGATCTGCTGGAAAAGACGTCTCGCCTCTGTGTCCTCCACCTGAACATGAGAGACATAAAGAGAGGTTACTATATAAAACATGATCTATACTAAAAGTATTTGTTCTCTGTGGGTTAAAGCTGTCTGTATTGTATTTGATACAAAGCTCTAGATCCAAGTCTCTATATCAGTACTACTATCCTGATCAAATACTCGTCTTCTTGCTAGGAAATTTTGATTTGGATAATGTCAAGAATAACTTTTGCATTGTTAATAATATTAAATATAAGAATATTTACTGAATTTAAGCAACTTGCTAGCTTAATATTTCATTTCATTTATAGAAAAACAGTATTGAACATGTATTGAATATGATATAGCAGGTATTTTACATATATTAATTTCAATCATCATTGTAATGCATGTATTATTCCCACTGCCAGATATAATTAAAGTCATTTAAATAATTCATTTAATTGAAATATTTCACTGAAATATATTTAGAACGGGGGAATTTATATCTATATGTTTATTTGTTAAATGCGCTGGATGGACAGACAGACAGACGGACGAACAGATGATAGACAGACAGACAGATACATAGATAGATATATAGTCGATATTGTCTATATAAAGGTATAACCATGTCATTTGTTCTAGTGTTGATAAATTAAGGACACTAAAAATAAAAAGATCAAATTTCACCATAGTCAGCTGTGTATTTGTGCATTCAAACTAAACATGTCGTGCAACATGAACCGTCAGGCTGTGCCATTGTAGGCAACCCAGATAACACAAAGACTAAGTCCTATATATGCATGAACTCCCTGACCCTTCCCATGAACACTTCACTGGATCAGGCGCTGTTTGGATAAGCTAGATCCCCATAACCCCAACAGGTTTGGAAGACTCAAAGGTTAATCCATGCTCAAATCCAGACCAGAGCCACAAAAACAAGTTAAGAGTCCCGAGGCTCATAAAGCATTTTCGAGCTATTAGGTGACTAACACAAAACATAATCAGGCATATTTCTTAGTAATGGGAAAGTCATGTTTCCATAATTGAATATGGTTTGTTATGCAGAACACAATTAATTGTAATGTTCAGTCATTTTCCAAATTAGGTACGGCATGCAACTTTGGAGAACCATTGAGAAAGTCAATAGCCTACAGCTGACTTTATAAGCAAGAGCTCGTCAGATCATACTTACCCTCCCATGCTTACAAATATAGTCAAAGAGTTCCCCTCCAGACACGTATTCCATCACCATGAAGAAGTCTGTGGGAGTGCTGATCACCTGATACCTGCAACACACCACAGAAAAGAACCACAGAAACTCAACAAGAGGCTTTAATGTCTGTGCTTTATCAATATATCATTACAGAGCTCAACAATAAGGCTGGCCAATGGCCCGGGGGACACTGTCTCCATCATGTACGTGTGTTTTTATACCCTGCAAAATGAAACATTTGGATTTCTGTGATATGTGAAATGATGCTATTGCACATTAAGCTGACTTATAAGTTATATTGATTTGTGATAGTCTTGTAAGCATCATCTATAATAAGATGAAAACTCCTTGCCATTGTTTTCCAGCAAAAGGGAGTTTGTAAATTTTAGTTGTCATAAAGTTACATTAGAACATTACAGGCATTTAATTTCCAGCTATAATTAAAAACCTTATAAATTATTTAATTAATTTATATTAATTATTAAAAATTAATTATTTCAATTTCTTGCTGACATAACATGTTGCATATATATATATATATATATATATATATATATATATATATATATATATATATATATATAAACATTTGTTTTGTGTCAAAATAAATAAATTAAATATTTTATTTAATTTAATTTCTTTTGGCACAAAACAAATATGTTTCTAAAAATAAAATGTATAATATTTAGTACAAATCTGAACTACTGACTGGACTGGACAAGGCAATAAAATCATAATATGATCAATAATATAAATAATAATATCATCAATAATATCATAGCATACAACATTTTTTTTTGTTTTTACAATACACTCAAAAAAAAAAAATAACTCTTTGAACGAACATAAAAAAATCATGGAAAGGATTTCCACATGATTAAGTTGCTTTATTTCAGCATTATGCAATTCTGTTATTCCAATTTAATGTACTTACGTTGGGTCAACTTAATTTATTAAGGTTGATTCAACTTATTTACTATGGTTGGGCACAGCTTAATTTAATAGTGTCAGCCCAACTAATTTGCAATGTTTGGAAAATAAATAAATAAATAAATAAATAATAAATTGTTTTCATATACATTGATTTTTACAATGAATTCTTCTTGGTTAATTTTGTGATTTATATAACTTTTGTGATGTTCTGTGTTAGAAATCTAGATGTGATACTGAATTCATCCTAAATTGCCTTAACCAAAAACATTGTAAAGCCTAAATTGATCATAAGTCCATTGGTGGCAATGGTTTTACAATCAACATAGGCTTACAATGCTTTTGGGAAATGCAACCCAGAGCACTACCACAGTGATTACTTTCTTATTAAAGTAATTTGAAAGTGCAACAATTCACCACAATGGTAACCCTAAAACTATTAATTAACAGAAACTTTTAAATACCAACATAATAGAACAGTAAACATTAAAAAAGTCTTTCCATTTTCTCATCTTCCTAAAAACTGCTTAAAATAACACTTTATTTCAACATTTACACTCCTAGTTCAGCCCCTTTGCAAAGCATGATGGGAAGTGAAAATCCTGTTTGATTGAGTCCTGGTTAGGTTTACTTGATTGAAACATGTTATTCCAATATGAAAACATCAAGTTAAATCAAACAGTAATCGTTTCAAGTCAATTTAACATGAATCAACCACATTTAAACCAGAAACCTGATATAATGGTGTTGAATCAAAATAAATTGTTTAAATAAACTGAACAGCATCAAAAATCTTTTTTTTTTGAGTGTACAATCAAATTGCAACCCATGAAATCCAGCCCAACATAACTTCTCACTGAATATTCTGTTTCACTCAGAAATATGTCCATTATGGAGGTCAAATGCATTGAAAATGTCATTGCACACATGCATGTAAAAATGATAATAAAAACTCTATAAAAAGCTTTTTAACTCAATAGTATTGGATGTCAATAAGAGCATCAGCATGTTGAGGAATGTTATGCTACAGTTCTTAGCAACACAAATGCTGATGAAGGTCAGAAAATGTGATCGTAATTTCTGCAGGGAAACCTACTGACAGTCTGCTTTGTTGTTGTCCCTGTTTATATTCAACAGAAAAGCCCTGATAGTGGGAGACAGCCTTTCAAACAACTGCTTGACAAGGACAAGGCCTGTATTCCTCAGAGGGGCTTAATATGGAGAATACTGAAAGAGTCTGGGATACCTGATGTGATTTTCAAATAAACATAATGTAACTTTACAAAATCCAATCATGGAAAAAAGAATGATAAAAGGAGAGAACAGAAAATGTTCTCAAAAGCAAATCCAGAGAGAAACACATACAAAAGCACAGCAGGGGCTTAGCATTGTATGTGTGCAGAATACAAAGACACAGCTATTGCATTATGATAAGAAACAAGGAATAAGTGAGAGTGGAAAAGAGGGAAAGTGAGAGATTGAGACATGAGAGGATAAGAAGATTATGCTGACGTTATCTCCTTAACTTCTGATCAGAACAACCCTGAAATGTGCCATTTAACTGTGAATGGTAGAACAAGATATGCACCGCATAAAATGCAGCTACATTAAATACATTTCCTCCAAATTAAAATGTATTTGGTTGTCTTTGCACTTTCGTTATGTGACTTTTAGTTTGTAGTTCTGTCTTGTTCCTATTTCTTTCTGTTCCTCTGTGTTTGTGTTCACCTGTGCCTTATTATTCATTTAGCCCTGATGTCTTTCTAGTGCATTGTAAGGTCTTGTTTCTTTTGGACTGTCTTGTTGGTGAGTTTTGTTTTGTATTTATTGTGCTCCTGTCCTTGTTTTTGATTTATTTTGTTGCTTTATTATATAATTAAAACTGTGTTTAGATCCACTTACCCTGCTCTCTGTTACAGAATGACTGTTCATAAAAAAAAAAAATATATATATATATATATATATATATATATATATATATATATATATATATATACTGTAAAGTAGTGGGAGAAACTGAGCTTTGAATTTCTGATTAAAAAATGAACCAATTGCTTCACAAAATGATTTCTTTTACAAACCCATTCCAAATGTTTTCTTTAAAGTGTAATCGGTAACACTTTATTTCGACGGTCCGCTTTTGACGTTCTACTAACTCTAAGTAACTTTGCAACTACATGTCAACTAACTCTCATTAGAACATTAGTATTTTATTTTGCTGCTCCCAACAGATATTCTACTGTCTATTAGTAAATTTGCAAGTACATGACAACTTAATCTACTTACCTGAACCCTAACCTAACAGTAACTTATACAGTCTACTAATACTCTAATGACTGGTATTTGAAATGTAGTTGCAAAGTTACTTATAGTTAGTTGAATGTCTAAAGTGGACTATCAAAATAATAACCGTGTAATCTATTAAAGTTGCAGTAAGTGATTTCTGAGAAACGGTGTTGAAAGGTGCCATCGAACGTTTTTTTTTACAAGATGTAATATAAGTCTAAGGTGTCCCCTGAATGTGTCTGTGAAGTTTCAGCTCAAAATACCCCATAGATTTTTTTTAATGAATTTTTTTAACTGCCTATTTTGGGGCATAATAAGAAATGCGCCGATTCATGCTGCGGCCCCTTTAAATCCCGTGCTCTCCGCCCCCGGAGCTCACGCTTGCCTTAAACAGTGCATAAACAAAGTTCACACAGCTAATATAACCCTCAAATGGATCTTTACAAAGTGTTCGTCATGCATACTGCATGCATGCATCGGATCATGTGAGTATTGTATTTATTTGGATGTTTACATTTGATTCTGAATGAGTTTGATAGAGCTCCGTGGCTAAAGCTAACATTACACACTGTTGGAGAGATTTATAAAGAATTAAGTTGTGTTTATGAATTATACAGACTGCAAGTGTTTAAAAATGAAAATAGTGACGGCTCTTGTCTCCGTGAATACAGTAAGAAACAATGGTAACTTTAACCACATTTAACAGTACATTAGCAACATTAGAAAGACAGTTTACAAATATCACTAAAAATATCATGTTATCATGGATCATGTCAGTTATTACCGCTCCATCTGCCATTTTTTTGCTGTTGTTCTTGCTTGCTTACCTAGTCTGTTGATTCAGCTGTGCACAGATCCAGACGTTAATACTGGCTGCCCTTGTGTAATGCCTTGAACATGAGCTGGCATATGCAAATATTGGGGGCGTACACCCCGACTGTTACATAACAGTCGGTGTTATGTTCAGATTCGCCTGTTCTTCTGAGTTCTTTTAAACAAATGAGATTTATATAAGAAGGAGGAAACAATGGAGTTTGAGACTCACTGTATGTCATTTCCATGTACTGAACTCTTGTTATTTAAGTATGCCAAGATAAATTCAATTTTTAATTCTAGGGCACCTTTAAAGTGGATCTGACCGAGCACCAAAACAGACTTTTAGCCAATCAACAGTAAGGGGCGTGTCCCCTCATTAGGGGGGAGTTTCCTTTGTTTCATAGCATGTTCATAAATTTGGGGGCGGAGCTATCAAGATATGGGGTGTGATCCTTTTGGGTAGGGGCGTGTTTGTTTTGGTGATTTCAAATATCAACAGTGTTTCTCAGAAATTGCTTACTGCACCTTTAACCCAACAGTCTACTACAGTCTATTAATACTCTAATGACTGGTAGATGACATGCAGATGCAAAGTTACTTACAGTAAGCAGAATGTCTAAAGTGGACCATCGAAATAGTGTAATTGTGTAATCTATTAAAAGTGTAGTAATCAATTTCTGAGAAACAGTGTAAAAAGTGGATCGGACCACCAGAACACACTTGTGGGGGCGGAGCTATCAAGATAGGGGTGTGATCCTTTTGGGTAGGGGCATGTTTGTTTTGGTGATTTCAAACATCAACAGTGTTTCTCAGAAATCGCTTACTGTTCATGAATTTGGGGGTGGAGCTATCAAGATAGGGGTGTGATCATTTTGGGTAGGGGTGTGTGTTTGATTTGGTGATTTCAAATATCAACAGCGTTTTCTCTTATTGTACCTTTAAATACAATCTAGAAATCCTCAAATACTAAAGTGTCTGTATAATGTGTTATTTTATTATATTGTAGAGCTTGTTTTGTGTTTTTTCGGCTAATCAGTCGCTTCCTATATTATACAAATGCAAAAAAAAAAAAAAAAAAAAAAATTCTACTCTATAAAATGAGATCAGTTTAAACACCATATAGAAACTGGTTCACTGAGATTGAAATCCCTAGTGGTGATGACCCATTGAAAGTTTGAGAAAGTCTGATGTAACTAAGGCTCATTTACTGAAATCAAGTGACTTTGGCAGGCCGATACATGCTCTGAACTACTGATTGAAGGTTTCGAAGCTTTAAAAAGCAGTTTTTGTACTTTTGTGCCGTTATGCACTTATAATGCTAGTAACATTATTGGACGTAAAACATATATTTTACTTTTTATTAAGCTATTTTCCACCGTCTCTGAGGCACATTTAATTTTCACTACCCATAGTTGTATGTCTATTGGGCTTTATATATTATGTTTTATTTTTTATTTATATAAATATAAATTTTATATGTCACAATGACACCAGAAACCTGAGGATTTCCGAACAAGCTATTTTTGCAGCTTAGTTTTAATAAATGTTTGTTTTGAATTGGGGAGCTTATAGGCTTTGCTGGGGAACATAATTGCTATACCAGCTTCCAGCACACACCAGACTGGATCAGCATGGAAATTTAAGCAAGTCAAAGCTGGTCTTTTCAGTTGGACTCATTAAAATCAATTATCCGTACATGTCTAACCACATAGGAAAAACATCAGTTCCATCACCTTCAATAAAATCATTTGTATTTGAAGTATTTGCCCACAAATATATTCCAAATCCTTGCGTTAGTGATGTTAAATCTCACAAAAATGGACACACTTTAAAGTACATAGTGTCAGCATGTGTAATGATCCTTATAATACTACTAAAGATTAAAGTGCACCATATATTGCAGTTCAAAGACATAAAGCTTCTTAAAATCTGTAAGAAGCTTAAGCCTTCAGTTAACCCAGTGTAAAAATTATTTTGCTTCCAATCAAGGTGAAAAATCAGCTCACAAGCACAAACATACTCAGTATTTTCAGTAGATTTTGTTAATGTTGATTACGTTTTTCATATTTTTTACGTGTGATTCACTCACAGCTTGATGATGTGCGGATGTCTAAAGAGCTTAAGGTTCTGAATCTCTCGTTTGATTTTCCCCACAACATCGAGACTGCGGATCTTCTGTCTGTTGAGGATCTTCACGGCAACTTTGTGTCCTGTTAGCTGATGCTCTCCAACTGTTGGCCAAACACAGACACATACACATCAATGAAGACTCAGCTGAAGTACCATCACCAGCAGTTAGGTTATTGTAAACACAGCTGATGAAAGATACGTTCTTTTCCAAAGAAAGCAAGCATCAGCGCTGCGGGCCAGCCACCTCCAACACAAACCTTCTAAGAAAACAAAGAACGAGAGGAGACTTTTGTTTCAGGTCTGAGCCCTCCATTCAAGCAAACAAAACCTGATCTACTCTGAGTTTAGACTTTCATATACTAGCCTTAAGACAATTGCTTACATAGTATTAGATACTGCTCACTTTTGAAAATATGAAAACAAATACCCAAATTCGTTTGGTTTGATACATTACCAGTCCTGCACGTTATTGTAACAAGTAATATTACATACAGTATTTCTACCCCCCACCCCCATCCCCAAACACACATACACACATGTTGGGTTTCTATGTTTTATGCGGCTTTCCATAGACAGTTATTTTTATACTGTTCAAACTGTATATTCTCCTAACCCTTAAACCTACCCATCACAGGAAACTTCCTAAATTTTTTCATTTTCAATTTTTTTTTTTTTTTTAAAAAGCTGTTATATAATGTCCCAACAAATAAATGTCCCCACAAAGTCAAAGATTTCTGGTATTACATGTGGGGACATTTTGTCCCCATGATGTAGGGTTTACCAGGATCACACACTTGTCCATGTACTTGTGAAGACCTCCCATAAACTGATATTTTTTAAAGGGGTCCTTGATTATGATTTAACTTTAGCTGGTTTGTAATGTTGCTGTTTGAGCATAAACAACATCTGCAAACTTACGATGCCCAAAGTTTGATGCAAAGGATATTTTCTTTTACATAAATCGCTTTCTAAGGACTATAACAGACAGCAGATTAGCATGATGGCACGTGCTAGTCGATGAGTTGAATCAACTCCACAGCAACTACATACATTTATTCACTAACCATTCAGAAACGTCCAGTTTCATTCTAAAAGTTGTAACTTCTTCCTTGAACAATGTAAGGCTGAACACCGTTACTGATAATCCTCATTTTGGCAGCGTGAGATTCTCCAGCTTTGTTGTTGTTGAGCAACTGAAGCGCAAGCTGTTAAAGCTCCGCCCTCTTCTAGAAAGGGTGTCGGGACCAGCAGCTCATTTGCATTTAAAGAGACTGTAGACTAATGATGCAGGTACATAATACAACTAATTATGATTACTAATATAAATGTAACTGATACATAATATTAGCTGATTATGAGTACTACACACCCACAAACAGTGTGTTTTTGCTCACACCCAAATAGGGGCAAATTTGACAAGTTTTTATAAATGATCTGTGGGGTATTTTGAGCTGAAACTTCACAGACACATTCTGGGGACACCAGAAACTTATATTATATCTTGTAAAAGGGACATTATAGAACCCCTTTAAAATAAATACACCCTGACCTACCCCTTACAGTGGGGGGCTTATAATGTTTTTGAAATAAGTCTCATATGATCACAAAAGCTACATTTATTTGGAAATAACATCACAACATTTATTTCCATCAGGAGGTGCATCATTATTGGTCAAGATCTTGTATTGACAATGCAAGAGGTGAGCACTCTGTAAAGTCTCCTCCAGCACAAAGTCCCAAAGACTTACACTGAGGTTAAGGTCTGGACTCAGAGGTGACAAATCATGTGTGAAAATGATTCTTCATGCTCCCTCCCAACCATTCTTTCACAATTTGAGCCTGATGAATCTTGACATTGTCATCCTGGAATATGGCCATGATGTGTCTTCCTACATGGTTGTTTAAGAAATGAAAAGCTACAAGCTCCATCAACTAGGGTTGTAAGTACTGTTCCCAAACATATAACATGCTAGGAACATAATAATCACAGCAATAATGATCCAATCATCGACTCCTTAAGCATTTGCCTTTTTAAATCATTTTTTTTTTTTGGGGGGGGGGGGGGGGGGGGAGCAAGTAATATTTTTGTGTCCATACAGACAATACATTCACTGCCTGAGCTGCCTGAGAAGAAATAATGACTAAAAAGTCTGTTGATTGATTGAGCTGCACCCACAGCAAAGCCTCTAACAGTTGGAGAGTCACTTGCAAACAAATGTGCTTCCGCTGTGGATATTTAAGTCCAACGACACTCTGAGCATGTGGTATGGAGGGTTTAGGGGCTATATTCATATCAGAACCCTCATACAGTTTCTGTTTTACGGCCTTACAGACAAAGAATAAACCATTTAAGTGTTTTCAGTATTATGATTATTTGTTAGATTGCATGCAATTCTCTGGAAAGTTGCATCACATGAGTGAGCTTAAACTCCAGTCATGGGATCTCATGTGGAGACTGATAAGGCTGTTAGATTTCCCGCCTTGATAAAATTCTTTAGACACTCCTCAAGGTCATTTGTTCAACTGGTCATTGATGAATAATGCAAATCGTTCAAGGTTTTTTTTTTTTTTTGGTGAATGTTAGACTTTTGTTTTGTCTCAAAGCTCAAAAAATGAGGTCAAATAACCCTTGGTAGTAACTTCATTATCTGACTGCAAGGGACATCTTTCTCCATTGATGGCCATTCAAAAACATCCATGTATTTGGATGAAATTGGCTGACATCACAACTCGGGATAGTTGTTAGTAAAGATTCTCTTGCCCCAAAGGATTTTTCTACCCAGGATTTTTTTATTTTTTTTATTTTGTCTGTTCAAAAATGTATTGCATTATTGTGATATATTTTTCTACTTAATCAAAAATAGCTAAGTCTCCTCAATATTTTGTACAAATGTATAGTGGTACTGTAGAAACTCAGTATGCCAAACTAGCTTAATCAGCTAGAGCAGGGGTTTCCAATCATGCTCCTGGGGTGCAAATATCCTGCAGAGTTTAGCATCGATCCTAATTAAACACACTTGAACCAGCTAATCAAGGTCTTCAGGATTACTGGAAACTTCCAGACAAGTGTTTGGGCAGGTTGGAGCTAAAGTTTGCCAGATATTGGCCCTCCATGAGCAGGATTGGACACCGCTGAGGTAGAGGTAAAGCTAGTAGGCTAACTGGTTAGTAGAGGTGTAAAGAGTACCCAAAAACCATAAGTAAAAGTAGAGATACCTTACAGCGAAAATGACTCCAAGTCACCAATTCCAATATAACTTGCGTAAAAGTCTATCTTGAGTATCTGATTTTATCATTATTTTACTCATACTGAATGTAGACTCAAAGATCCACTAGTCCTGAACACCTGAGAGACATGCCAGTGAAAAACAAGAAACAGGTGATTTTTGAGGAAAGCAATCACGTTTATTTTCTAAAATCAAAATAAAACTGAATACCTTAATATTTCAATAAATCAAGGATGACACAAGGTTGTTTTAAACACTGAAGTCTCAGTTAAGCTCAAGTGCTCATAAAGGGCTTAAGTAAACCAATATCTATCAAAAAGGTCTCTTCAGTATAATGGATGAATAAAATAACGTTAAGTAAAATTAAATAGTCAAAGCTGCAGCCATAAGTCCATGTCCTCGTCTAATGCATTCACATTCATGTAAAAGTAAAGCCTTATTGACAAGGGCAAAACACACAAGACATAGTACCTTCAATGTCCTTTAGATGGCAATATCGCTTATTTTGTAGCAGAAATAAACTGCTGCAGAAAAAGTTAGTGCCATGCAAAATGTAACTGCATTACTCATCACAAATGTATATTCAAAAATATTCAAGTAGAGAGTAAAAGTTGCTAATAGCTTCGATACTTATAAACCTACAAAGTAGCCAAAAAGATACTTAAGTACTGTAACTAATTACATTTACTCAAATACTTTACACCACTGCTAGTTAGAAGTGCTCCACAATTATTTTGTTAAAATAATGATCATTTTGCAGATTCTGCAAGCGGTATGTATGAATTAAAAATACTAATAATAAGGATTAGCATAGAAAAATCATTTAGCAATTCATAATGTAATAACAGCACATAATAAGTATTACATTATTATTGTAATAAAATAAAATGTGCTATTTTATATATTTTAAAAGCTATTACAGTTATGTAAATATGACATGTTTTTAGTGAGTTCATAATGTAATAAATTTCTCATAATGTCAAAATTGTTATTATGAGCTTAAGATTTTATTAAATTTGAGAAAATGATTACATTATGAACATTGTATTACAATAATAATGTAATACTTATTACATTATGTGCTGTTATTACATGATGAGTTGCTACAAATACTCTAATATTCCATAAAAAAAAAAAAAAAAAAAAAATCATTTAAATTTCATGTTGACTTTAAAGCTGTTATGTACACTGTTTTTTTCCTTTGTCTTTTTGCCTGATTTTTAAATACTTTTTTTTTTTTTTTTGCTACAAATCAAAGTTTGTTATGTTGTGAATCACCCTGTAGCTGGTTGGTTTTGGTTCATGGCTTAAACCAAGACTTTTCACAGGTCCCTTTGGGAAAATAGATGGGAAAAATACTTCTGGAAACCCTGGAAAAGTGGGCGGGTACTGTTGCACTCTATGGTAAAGGGGGGCTGAATCTTGTTGGACACCCAGCAGAGCAAGGGCCATTGAGATGAATGGAAAATGCTTGTTTAGGCAAAAATGCTGTCTAGGTATCAATAAAAATAAACAGTTTATAACGGTTGTATGTGCACAAACTAGAGACAATAATAATAAGAGCATTTCTTTTAATGCAACACACGCCGTGGAATAAGGTTTTACTTCAATAATGCAGAGCTAAGCCCAAACACAAGGCTATACCATAGGGCTTTACCCGTGCGAAAGGTCATTCCCAAAATGAGCGGCATTCCCACACGCGCTTAGAATAGAAAATGACTGCAAGGTCAAAGCAGTACTGCAGGTAAAATATACGAACTACGACATTTGTTCCAGTGCTACTTTTACATTAATCATCAGAATATACTTTTGAGACAAACGTATTAAAGATTTGGGAGCTGGGAATGTATGCAAATAACATGTTAAAGAGCGCAGCTCAATGCATGATCGCTGCAGGGAGGATGACAGTGCATTAAAATTTGCAAAATAACAAATATTGTGAAGACGTAAGTATGTGAACCCTAAATGATGCCGAAATGCCAGATAGTTACCCAAATGCTGTGATACTAAACATTTACTCGAACATGATTGCAAGTGCACCGTCTACTGTGGTGCTGAAAGAATTCCCAGCTCTGCGCCTTATTCACTTACAGCATACGCACTTTCTGCGTCTGGAGGGCGTTAGAGGAGATTTTTACTACGCAGTTTATGCTACGTAAATTGCGCACATCGCCCGCCGGCAAGTTCAGCACTAACAACCCCGAAAACATACGTTCGCACTTCCATTCCATGCAACAACAGAACACGTATAGTAAATGAATAGACTTAACTCTTCACTTTTCCAAATGTTCCGACTCCCAGCGTGTCTCCGAGGATGTAGTGTCCTATCTTTACCCTGCCTTCGTGTTTCTGTTTTTCAGCCATCTTACTATGTGAGGTCCTCGGGCTGCCTTACAGGAGGCGGGATTGAGCACATGAGGTAGACAGAGCTTTACTAAACCCCTTTAAGTGCTGATCTGAATTCAGCTTCAGGAGAAACTGTAACTGTACACAAACAGGCAGCTCTCGGATCAGCTGATAAGGCTTTAAAAGGGGGGGTAAAGGGGCGGTCGGGGCGTAAACAAGTAGCCTATTCCCCTCAGTCTGATTACTAAGCATGACACACCACACAACTTTTCCTACATTAGTTTTAAAAATAGCAGCATTTCCACTTTGGCAATCATTATTCAAATATGATAACTAGAATGTTGTTTGAGTTTCTTTTTATTTTAGGCTACATATTGACATTACATTTTGCTCATTATCCATAAAATCACAATATTCTTCATATAGGGTTAATTCAGGTTGATTGGGACACTTTTTCCCAGTCATCTCATAAATTGTCCCAATCAACCTGAATTCACCCCAAGTAAATAATATTATTAATAATAATAATAATAATAAATACTACTACTACTACTACTAATAATAATAATAATAATAATAATAAAGCTAGGAAAAAAATACATTTAAAGGTGCAATATGTAAGATTTCTGCGATTGTGCAACACATGCCTCACGAGCAGCGGAACTTTTATTATGACACAGTCGCCGGCGCTGCTTCCGCTTTTCCGGTCAAGAGGTAACACAGCTCTGTTTATCATATTAGATACATTTGAGAGTTTTGAAAATGATGTTATAACGTTACTCTGTGCGTTCGCTCAGCGGCTGCTGCTTGTTTGAGACACACTGCAGTAAGATAGATCGATTTCAGAATATCATATTAAATGCTGGATGGCTTGTGTTGATAAATGGCATGCAATTAATTTTAAAACGTATTGTTTGATGGAGAAAATACTGTATTACAGTTACTGAAAATAAAGCTGCATCTGATTATGCTATGTTAGCTACTTGACAAAATAGTGTTTTTCTCTGAGGCATGGTAAAGCATGGTACTCAAAAAAAAAAAAAAAAAAATCAAGAAAATTAGATTTAAACAATAAGACTAAACGTGTTGAGTTATAAAACAACAATTAGTTTTCTGTCTATAAACGTAACCAAACAGTTGTTCCCTTGTCTATTAAAACTTGTAATATATTAAAGCGTCTTTGGTGTTTCCATGGTTTCTACAAAATAAAACCGGAAACCGAGGGTATCGCGGGTATGACGCAATTGACAGGCGACTCCTCACACGTCCCAGAGCCTTGGTTAAAATTGCAATTTTCTCACAATTTACAAATAGTTGTAAACATTTGGGATATTGTAAGTACTCAAGTGAACAAAATATATAACACTGGCCTAGAGGTTTTTGGATATTTTACTGCAAATATATTACATATTGCACCTTTAAGGAAATGTGACACTGTCCTGACAGAATTCAAGGGTTCATTAAAAAGAAAAAGCAAAAAACTTTTTAATTAAATATTTCACAACTGTGTATTTTTTATATATCAAGACATAGATTGTGTTGTCATACAACGTTCTGTCATTAAGATCCTTAAAGGCACAATATTAAAATATCCAAAAACCACTAGAACAATGTTATGTTTTTTGAATGCTTACATTATCCCAAATGTTTCCAAGAATGTTTAAATCCAGAGAAGTAAGTAATTTTAACCAGGACACAGACCATGTGTCGCCTGTCAATGACGAGTTACCCTTTCCGGTCTTATTGTTTAAATCTTGTTTCCTTGATTTACCGGGAATACCATGTTTTAACATGACTAATATCAATCTAGCTTACTGCAGTGTGCAACAAGTGTCTCATAGTAGCCGCAGAGTGAAAACAAAGTAGCACATAACATACAACTTTCAACACACAAATGTATCTAATATGATAAACCTGTTTTGAATAAGCGACCTCTAGTGGTGAAAATTTACATATTGTGCCTTAAACTCAATCTGGTTGCAATCATGTCATTCTCTATAGGGCACAGCTGATTGGTTCCTGCTGTATCAGCAGCCAGTGAGCTCGCTGATCAACCTTCAAATACTTGGTCAGCATTTACTGTCATAGTTTGCAGCTTGCTTTCAGAAACCCTCCACCTTCCCCAGCTCCACCTGTATAGATCTGCTACGTGTAATTCATGTCCGAGAGTTGTCATGACAGAAATATATTTGTAAAACATTTATAAAATGAGGCAAAATCAAAGTCTGTCTTTATTCTGAGTTTTTTTTAAATAATAATAATAATACTTAATAGTGTTTTAATAATTAATAGTAAATAACTGCACTCAAATTTAGTAAATAGGCGTATTTATGTATTAGTAAATGTGCATCATGCAGTCAAACTCACCAGAATATACTGCAGAATTAAAGTGATATAAAGGAAATAATTGGAAATCAATTTACAGTACAGTCCAAAAGTTTGGAACCACTAAGATTATATCATAGATCATATATTTCACAAAGTAATTTATTCTTGTGATGGCAAAGCTGAATTTTCAGCATCATTACTCCAGTCTTCAGTGTCACATGATCCTTCAGAAATCATTCTAATATGCTGATCTGCTGCTCAAGAAACATTTAATGTGTACAATTGTACAAAATATTTGTGTACAATATTTTTTTCAGGATTATTTGATGAATAGAAAGTTCAAAAGAACAGTGTTTATCTGAAATCTAATCTTTTGTAACATTATAAATGTCTTTACTGCCACTTTTGATTGATTTAATGCATCCTTGCTGAATAAAAGTATTCATTTCTTTAATTTCTTTAAAAAAAAATACAAATAAAAATTCTTACTGACCCCAAACTTTTGAACGGTAGTGTATAATGCTACAGAAGCTTTGTATTTCAGATAAATGCTGTTCTTTTGAACTTTCTATTCATCAAGGAATCCTGAAAAAAAAAAGTACACAACTGTTTTCAACATTGAAAATAATCATAAATGTTTATTGAGCAGCAAATCAGCATATTAGAATGATTTCTGAAGGATCATGTGACACTGAAGACTGGAGTAACGATGCTGAAAATTCAGCTTTGATCACAGGAATAAATTACTTTGTCAAATATATTTAAATAGTACAGTTATTTTAAATTGTAATAATATTTCACAATATTACTGTTTTTTACTGTATTTTTAATTAAATAAATGTAGCCTTGGTGAGCAGACGAAACTTCTTTTAAAAACATTAAAAATCTTAGTGGTTCCAAACTTTTGGACTGTACTGTAGTGATTTTTATGGATGGATCTACTGCAGCAGTTTTCAATCCTGGTCCATGGGAACCCACTGCTTTGCACATTTTTTATGTCTCTCTTATCTGACACACTCTTCATAGAGCTCTCTCCTAATGAGTTGATTATTTAAATCAGGTGTGTACACATACAAAACCACCAAAATGATACATTGAAAACCACCGCTAAGTGTAAAGTCCACCGGCTGTACACAACTGCAAACAGTTTATTTCAGATATGAATTAAGAGGTCATTACTAACTGTTGTATTTGTATCATTTGACCCGAGATGTTACTAAAAATATGTGAATTAATTCATAGTAAACTTCAAATGTGTTACATGTTCTTCACCTCTAGATGGCAGTGCTTCATCACTGCTGTGTTGGAGGGACATTACAGTTGCCTTTAGTTATCATCATCCATATCCAGGCCAAGACTTGATTTGTTTTATATTTAAAAAAAAAAAAACCCTAAGGCTATTATTGGATCAGACATATATTAGAAAATAAATATATTACACTATTATAATATATACAGAAATTCTTAAAAAGTAGGCTATGGTTCTCTGTTTTAATATTTTATGAGTCACATTTTTCTGTAGCAAAAGAATTGCAAGAGGTGTTTGTTTTTTCTTTACTTATTTTAAATTTTATGTTTTCATGTTCCCTGCATGTTAGTCAAATGATTCTTGTGCGCCGCAATTTTCTTCAAGTGTCTCAGATCCTCTATTGAATTGAGGTCAGATCTCTGACAGAGCCATTGTAGGTCAGATACCTCTTTGTTGTGGAGCTAGTCAGATGTTAATTTAACCTTTGTGGGTGGGATCATTGTCCTACAAAAAGATGAACTTCTACCAAGCATCCATTTTTAATGACTAGTTCTTTTGCAGTATTTCCCTGTTCTTTAGATTTCATTTAGAGTTCTTAGTGTTTTAGATCACTGAAAAACAAAGAGAAATGGTAATAAACTAAAAACCCATCAATTTAGGACACACAGAATATGAACCTGCACAATCTTAAAATTGGTCACAAAACAAATGTATCCATTATTAAATCCATTCAAATGTTCAAATAACAATATATATCTTTTTTTTTAATTTTCCAAAATAGCGCTTTTCTGGGTACTCAAAGTGCTTTACATATGGAAGGAGGTATCTCCTCAATTTTATAATGTAATTTAAAGGGTTAGTTCGCCCAAAAATGAAAATTCTGTCATTAATTACTCACCCCCGTGCCTTTTTACAGACCTTTGTTGATCTTCGGAACACAAATTAAGATATTTTTGTTGAAATCCGATTGCTCTGTGAGGCCTTCATAGGGAGCAATGACATTTCCTCTCTCAAGATCCATTAATGTAATAAAAAACATATTTAAATCAGTTCACGTGAGTACAGTGGTTCAATATTAATATTATGAAGCGACGAGAATATTTTTGGTGCGGCAAAAAAACTAAATAATGACTTATTTAGTGATGGCCGATTTCAAAACACTGCTTCAGGAAGCTTCAGAGTGTTATGATTCTTCTGTGTCGAATCATGATTCGGATCGCGTGTCAAACCGCCAAAACTGAAATCACGTGACTTTGGTGCTCCGAACCACTGAATCAACACGTTGATTCATAACGCTCCGAAGCTTCCTGAAGCAGTGTTTTGAAATCGGCCATCACTATATAAGTCGTTATTTTGTTTTGTTTTGGCGCACCAAAAATATTCTCGTCGCTTTATAATATTAATATTGAACCACTGTAATTAATGACAGAATTTTCATTTTTGGGTGAACTAACCCTTTAACCCTCTTCATGTTTCTTACATGTAAGTAATTGGGATAACTGTGTTTTTAGCATTGGCCGCTAGAGGCAGTGTAGCTCTCTCTCTCTCTCTGTGTGTGAGAGCGAGCGCATGTGTGTCGAAGGGCCGTGGGCTTCATTCAGCGGCTCAGGACAGGAGAAGGGGGCTGAGCGCCTAGTGAAGGGAAGGAGGTGGAGACCAAAGGAGGATTCATAAACAGGAGTTGATCTCCTAGTTTTAAAACGCCGCTCTCAGTTCAAACCGTCAAGTAGCGTAGAACTAGATAACAACTCACCAACCGACCCAACACGACTCTTCATTCAGAGAGGTGCTGCTCCGTAACGCTGCGCTTTCACTGGACAAAGTTGAATGGACTTGATTGCACGGACAACTCATTGTTTTCATTAACTTTTCAGGACGTCTTCCCATTTGAGCCGGGACTTTAACTCCCTCAGACTTTATACGACACGTTCTTGCTGACAAGACAACTGAAACGAGCCGCTGCAGTGAATCTCTGGGATTTTTGGGAGGAAGAAACGACTGGAGGAACTCTTGCAAATGCAAAACTATATGTATGAGAAAGCGATGGCACCCGAAACAAGAAACGGAGGAACATCCACGTTAAATAACAACGGCGTAGACAACAGCAAGAGGAAACTTTTAATAGCACTAGACATCTTCTGCCTTGTCTTGGGTGAGTGTCCAACACACAACAAGTTTGTAACAGTGGGAAAAAAAAAAACATGCATTATGTCTAAAATCATAATATAATATATATATATATATATATATATATATATATATATATATATATATATATATATATATATATCAAAAGTGTACAAAAAGACTATTGAAATCAAAATATTAAGCTACAAGTTACAGAAAAATGACAGAAATTAAATAATGTCCAAACAATTGTGTGTACACTTATATAAATGCATAAATATTACAATATGTTTTGTATAGCATTACGCACCAGGTGCAATAAATGTTGCCAACTGAAGTTTAAACTGTTAATCTATAGGGAAGTATGTGATCTGAATGAAATGAATTACTGTTTATTGAGATAACAATGCAAAAAAAGTCATAATTTGCATTGTTATCTTAGTAAACAGAAGATTAACCGTTACAAGCTTTTATCAGAGCCTGTAGGATGGGCAAAGTTGGCACTGTGGTGATATAAAACCACTTGTGTTTTCTCCGTCGGTTGTGTAAGAAACCTTATTTGGATTGCTTTAATGAAACCTTTCTCACTCATCAGATGAAGGAGGGAGTTATTGTGGGTCCTATTGACATCTTTTGAAGTGGCATATGAACATGCTTATTATGGTTAACCGATCATTTACATGTAGCAGAATCATCTGTAGTCAAAACAAGTTCTGTAAACATGACTTTCCGTTCACAGCTTTTTATAGTTATGATGCAACAGGATTTTTAGGCAGACCTTCACGGCCATGTGTAGTTGATTTGGATCTGACGAGTTTATTATGACAGAGTTTATTTAGATTGGAAGTTCAGTACAGTCAATTGACCGTGACATACTTGCCTTACAGAGGATACACTGTGATATCTGCGAATTGATCTCAGACACATATTTTCTTTAACCCTATAAAGCTTACTGTATCATATTGGATGCACAAAGGGCTCTAAATTATCAACATGACCAAAACTTGATGTACACAATCCACTACATGCCTTCTGTTATTCATACATTTTTTTAACAATTAAAAGTGCAGTTGTAAAAATGTACACTTTCAGGTCCCACATGCCTTTTTGCTGTGAAATCTTTTTCACTTTATATAATGTTAGTAATATTTTAAGATGAACACTTACTGGATTGAATCAACTTGGGTTTACTTGAATATTCATACATATATATATATTTTTTTTAGAAAAATCATGCTAAAATGTGATAAATCAGGCTTTTGAGGAACTTTTATTTGTATATCTTTCAGTCATCATTATATTGCATTGCATTATTTAACCCCAAGAATTTCATCTTACTTTTTGGCCATGAAAATATCAGCAACTGCACCAATTTGATTATTTTCGCTCAGTTCAAGCCTCTGAATATTGAGCTATATTCTCCCATATCATACTATATGGGACATCAAAGCTTGATGTATCAAATATGATACTCAACAAAAACATATTTTGTCAAAAGGTTCAATAAACTGTAAAAATTAGATTTGTTTGGGACTATTTCATAAATCAGGCTTTAAAGGGTTAAAAGGAATGCATGTGAGTTTTTGATGCGCTGTCATTCACAGCTTTCACCAGCTCAGCGTGACATTGGCTGCTTGATGAAAGTGTTGCCTATAGTGGTTAAAGATGTGCACTTGGTAACCTAAAGGTTGTAGGTTCAGACCCTCAATGGGCGAACACAATTGTGTCCTCGAGCGATACACTTAACCCCTCGATAACTCCAGAAGGATTGTACCTGAAATACCTCTTCAGTAAGTCAGTATTTAGTCGCTAGGTGAAAACCAACTGCCCGGTTTGTATCGTTTGCTTCAGATGCCTGGAAACCATCTCGGCGTCGGGTTCTCATCTTTCCTCAAAGCCTGTCAGTTCGAACCCTCCTCCTTCAGAATGGAAGGATTAACAAACTTCAGCCCTCATCTTTACACATTCTTCTAGAAGAGACCCTCCAACCCCCCGCCAGCTGGCATATGCCTCATTTAACTCCAGCCACGGCATCATATCAACTTTCTCTCCTGTTTTTAGGGGCAGAATGAGTCCCGTTGCTTTTGTTCCCAGGAATGCGGAGTAGAAAGGCTTAAACATGTCGCTTTAGAGGACCAGGGCAAGGCTTTTGTAAGCAATTAGAGTCTGTGGTTTTAAAACGCCTGTGAACCTTCCACAGCATCCAAGACGGTTGTTGCGCTTTGAAAAGAGAAGACACGTTAGAGCAGGTGGAGGCGGGAGAGGAGGAATATCGCTGATCCAAGCGTCGCTTTGAACGGGGGTCCTAAATTAGAAGTTTACAGCGAGTTTGGTGACTAATAACTTCCTTTCGTCGCCGTATCATAATGAAAACGAAGCCTCAGCTCTTCCTGTGCGTGTTTTACGGTCTCTTTTAAATGCAACCATAATGACACATGTTGTCTTATATACACTCTAAATAATGCTGGGTTAAAAACAGCCCAAGTTGTGTTGAAAATGGACAAACTCAGCAATTGGGTTGGGTTAAATGTAGTTCTGTTTAACTCAAATATTGTTTAAACTGTATTGCTTGCTTAAAATGAACCCAAAATTGTTGGAAATTAACATTTATTAATATGTTTAATAAATTAACATTTATTAACCCCTTAGCATTCCTGTAAAATTTGCCTACAACACCTAAAAAAGGCATACCCAAAGTAAATTGCGTGCTGATCTTGAGAACCATTGAAAATGCTGGGTTAAAAACAACCCAAGTTGGGTTGAAAATGGACAGACCCAGCGGTTGGGTTAAATGTTTGCCCAACCTGCTGGGTAGTTTTAAAAATTGCTTGCTTTAAATGAACCCAAAATTGTTTTAAATTAACATTTATTAATATGTTTAATAAATGAACATTTATTAACCCCTTAGCATTCCTGAACAATTTGCTGAAACGCCTAAAAAAAGGCATACCCAAAGTAAATTGCTTGCTGTTCTTGAACCATTGTGTACCACGGACAGTACAGTGGAAGGTTAATAAGGTTAATAAGTTTAATGAATAATAATGAAACATTAAACATTTATTAAATTTCTTATTAATAAATGTTCACATTTTCATTATTATTGTTGCCTCTAGTAATTGTGTCTGATTTTTAATTTCCAACCTATTTTGGCTTCATTTTAAGCCAGCCATATAGTGACTTTTAAACAATAGTTGGGTTAAATAAAACTTTCCAGCACGTTAAGCAAACGTTTAACCCAACCGCTGGGTTAAAACAACCCAATCATTGGATTTGCCCATTTTCAACCCAACTTGGGTTGTTTTTAACCCAGCATTTTTTTGAGTGTAGACGCATTAACATATGTAACAAATTCACTAAAAAAGTTTAACGTAAGATGACGCCGTGCTTCAAAAGGAAGACATAAACAAACATGTTCTTTGTCATGTTTAAGATAGTGGGCTTGGCCTGTTTTTGGTGATCTTGGGAGGGGGTTTATGTGAAAGAGAGGAGACTCATTTGAAAAGGATGGCTGAAGAATGTCTCTTAGTGAATGGGCTTTGTTAGCGCCGAAGCTGCAGCCCATCAAGTGATCAGGCACTTCAAGTTCCATCTGTTGTGGAGATTTGTAGATTAGTGCGTTATCTCCGTCTTTCCCTGGATTTCTCTCCCGCACTCTCAAAGTCTCCCTCATCAGATACAGAGCTGATAACCTCCTTGGCACTTGCTTGTCTGTTTTATTGCATTTGAATCCACTTCAACCGTTGGTGTTTACACATGCAGTACATCCACACTGAGACTGATGCTTTTGTTCCAGCTCATTAGTAGTTTATCACTGTGGGCATTGTATCTGCAGTGCATCTGATGCGTTATGAATCTAAATGAAGCTTAAGAAAGCAGCCAGACGGATTGTGTGTTTAGCGTTACCTCCTGTTGAGATGAAGCAGAGAGGCTGCAGCTCAGCTCATTAGCATACAGTAGTTATAGTAACGCAAAGGAGGCGTGTCTCTGACTGTCACTCCCCCCCGAGGGTGTCTGGGTTGGTGGGTCGCACACATTCCTGCCCATGCCACTGATAGCTGAAATAGTTTACATACAGACACAAACACCCACCCAGACTCTTTCTCTCATCCGCACTGACTTTACTGTTCGAGATGTCAGTGGTCTGCTTGTATAAATGGCTGTTAACTTGAATCTTATGAAGAACGTATTCAGGTTTTAACTCGCCCCCAAACCAAAAGGAAAAAAAAAAAAAACTTATAATAATAAAAGTATAACCTAAACTTATAAAAGTATAAACTAAAAAAAATAAATAAATTTTTATAAATATATACACATTATTTAATATATTATATATATATATATTAAATAAAAGTAAAATAGAATAGAATGTTTAACATTTATAAATTTATTATTTACTATATATTAGTAAATAATTTAATATATACTTTCAAGTAAATTCATACTGTCTTCTTTACGTTAAGTACTGTATTGTTTCTTTTAGATAGACAGGAACGTTTTTTGTTTACCTGCTTGACTAGTTTCGGCTACTTCCTGTAGCCTTCGTCAGAAACTAGTCAAGCAGGTAAACAAAAAAACGTTCCTGTCTATCTAAAAGAAACAATACAGTAATTTAATATATAATTTAATAATATATATATAACTTTTACTTTTATATATAATATATTAAATAATGTGTCTTTATTAGTATTATTACAATTTAATATATTATTTATTTTTTAGTTTAGACTTATTTCATTTATTTTTATAATATTTATCAAATAATAATAATTATATAATATTAAATATATTATATTAAATATATTTATTAGTATTATTACAATTTATTATATATTATATATTAAATTGTAAAAATATTTTTATAAAAATTAATTTTTATTTTATTTTTATATTAATTTTACATTTTTACTTTTTATATATATTAGATGTATTTATTTTATTTTATTTTATTTTATTTTATTTTATTTTATTTTATTTTATTTTATTTTACCATAATAGCAACTGGAATGGAAATTAACATAGTTGTCGTGCAATTTTTTTTTTTTTTTTTTTTTTTTATTTGGGCTTGGACATGCTCTTTTTAACAGGCTTACTGAGATTCATCCTAATATACAACACATAACATTGATTCTTTCTGCTTGGTTAGCGATTAGTGTCAATGCTTGTTGATGTGTTCATTGTTCATACCCCACAGATGCGAAGCATACTTGACTTACCAGTGACATTTAATCCAGTTTGCCGGTCTGAAAGGTCTGACCAAGCTGCTTCCTGGTACCTCTCTGGGGAGGCATCAATTCTAAAAGAGATTTCTTGTTTACTTGTTGGAATGGAAATGAGAAATCAACTTAAATAGTACAAGATATCACTACCGTCAACGCTTACCCTGAATTAAAACAATGTGTGAACGACTTGGCCCTCACTCGTTTAACCTAGCGAGGAGATCAAAGTGAAGGAAAGGGTTTCGGTCTCATGATTTCTGGTTCGTTTTTAGCTGCTTTTAACTTCTCCTTTATCCGTGACATTCCAGGAGGCCGATGGTAGAGTTATGGAGTGCCAGAGAACCCTTTGGGAGTCTCTCTCATTTAGGTCTGACTACATTAACCTCCACCTCTAAAGCTGAGAAGGTCTGGTCCACCTCTATAAATATTTTCCAGAATTTCTCAAATTCTTCATCGCAGTCCAAGGGCGGCTTCCACTCTTGAAGTGACATCTGGTATAATTTTCGGTCGGCGTTATGCAGGGGCAAACTCAGGAAAGGGAGGGAAGAGGAAAAGGTAGTCTCGCTAGGCCGCTCTCCTGTTTTCCCTCCCTCACTTTGACTCTTTGCCCTAGGTGTGGCCAGCTGTGCTGTGAAATGTAATCCCCCCCAGTTTTTTTTCCTACATCGTTTCCCTGAGCCCCAAACCCTCCCTCTTTCTCCCATTCACGGGGTGTAATTGCAGGAGACCGTCTAAAACTACCACATGGCGTTCAGGAAAGACTTTGACCTGCCGTAGCTGTCAGTCAGATGGAGTGATGGAGTCTTCCTGCAGCATTGCTCCATTAACTTCTGCTGTTGCAACGTTTCCCCATCCCGTTTATATAGTTTACATGTGTTTTGCACTTCTTTTCAGCAACTCTATTTAGTCCACTCAGCTTTACACATTTCTTCTGATACTTCGGTTACACTGAACTGTGGACAGATATAACAAATTTTTTTTTGTTTTTAGGGCTGTCACAGTTCCTCGCTTAAATTTGAGTACTTGACCCTCCATTACAATTTATCCACGGCGAGTACACAGCAATATCTCCAGAGTTAAATCAGTTCTGCTCAGACTACATATGCTCCCTCTCTAAATAGTGTTAAAATAACACTCAAGCAGAGTTAAAGTTAATAAGATAATTAAACAATGAATTAAGTGATGATTGTGCATTAGTGATGAACACCTGCTGTCAACAAGCAGATTCATTGAAGAAAAGAGAAACACAAGAACTACAACTGACTTCAGTCATAGCCATATTAGTTGTTTAATTATCTCATTAACTTTAACTCTGTTTCAGTGTTACTTTAACACTATTTAGAGAGGGACCATATGTACTCTGAGCAGAGTTGATTTAACTCTGGGGATTTTACTGTGTAACCGGCAAAATACCAGAAGTGGCACATTCCATGGACAAGAATCCATGGAACTGCATTATTATTATGCAACATTATTAAGGTTGCATGATGTATTAAAACCATTTAAAAACCATAGTGCTATTGTGAATTCACAAAAGCTGCAATTCAATTAAATAAATATATGCCATGCAGTTTAATCAGCCATTTCATCAGATTTGTAAGGTAAATCATTTATAAACCAACACCAACACAAGGAGAATACATCAACATGTCCAAATATGCGAACTGGTCTTCGCGATTTCAAAACGAAAGTTCAAATTCATTCAGTAAAAGGAAAGTTATAAAGTTTTACCAAGAAAATCGAGCTTTTTCCAATGATAACCTGAAGCATAAATCTGTGAGATTAGAGCTGGTAAGAAAGTCTACATTTAGTGAGACTTATTTCAGACAACCTTCCTCAGTCCTCTGTGGGTTTTTCCAGCCACTTTATATCAAGAAATGACAAAAGAAATAGTCAAACCTGCATGTTACATAATGAGGTGACATATTAGATGATAAAATAACACCTACTCTGCCATTAACTAAAAACCAAGCTGGGTTCGTTGAAACGTAAAACAGGATTTCAGAAGTCATTCCTCTGAATGAGAAGCTGCCACAGATCTTTGGAAAGTGATGTTAGGAGTCTCTTGGCTCCTGAGGGAGCTGTATTTTGTAATAGTCAGCATTAAGGCTGGAGGGTTACAGTGTGATGTAGGAATGATTTCCATATGATTCCTGCTCTTGGAGTACAGTAGAGTCATCTGGGCCTCAGATGGAGTCACAGACTGCCTCGCCTTGCCTCGGCTTCACCGCTAGTAATGACGCTGTCAAAACATAGTGCCCACTCTCAGTATTTGTGTATGTCTAAGTGCACATGTGCAGTACAACGTGTTTGACTATTTGTTCAAGAAACTGCTAGGGTGTTTGTGTATGTCTAAGTATATGTGTGTGTTTGTGTGTGTGTAAGAGAGGCTGGTTTTTGAGGTCACTGCCATGTGATTTAATTATACGCTTGAAGAGTTTATGCGACGAAGTGGGTTGGCGTAGGTAGCAATTAGACAGGCAGACATGAGCATGACTGACCATCAGCTGGCTGTTTAGACTTTGTGTGTGTGTGTGTGTGTGTGTGTGTGTGTGTAGATTGTCGGCTAGGACTTTATCACATCCAGAGGGTCTCTTGGAGTGTGTACTCATGATAACACACTCTTCGGTTTCATTATGGTCACTAAATTCCTCCGAGTGTGGACACTGTTCTCTGTGATCAGCCGCCACATATCTCTGCCAGTTTACGGCTCTTTGTTGGCGCTCGAAACAATAGCGTAAGATCTTCAGGGGTGTAGAGTCAAGTATGAGGAACCCCTGCTGGTTTGTAGGCCTCTCTACGAGGTAAACACACAAATGATTTGTTTATTTATTCTCAGTGTTAATTGTAGTCTATTTCCTTTCACTAGTCTATATTGTATCCTGTAAGCTATTGTTTCAGCAAATGAGGCATTGTGTGTGTACGAGTCTGTGGGATGCATCAGCTGGAACAATCATCCGCAGTTCGCTCAGCTTGATTGTAATTCCAGGGTGTTTGAAGGAATTTTTCTGGAGAGTGTGCATGTGTTTTGTGGAATGGGATTTCTTCAAATCCAGTGTGGGCATTTCATCTAGCACCGAAAGGCCAAGGGTGACCTCACAGCCACCCTCACACGACAAGCACTCTTTCACTTTTTCTGGGTCATATGGATTAAGTCCAGGGTGCTTGGCATTCCTGAGTGTAAGCCTAGCTGGCCCCTAAAGGGCCGTCACCCTGCGCGCATTCAAATACTAATGAGATCTGTGTCACCAAAGCTAATATTCTAATGTGATGGATAATACTCAAACAAATGATATTCGATATAGCTCAAATGTGGCTTTAGAGAAGGAATTTTCTTAAGAATAAACTAGGATGAGAAGGGTGGGGCTAGGAGGGGTTGATGTTAAAAACTTTGCATATTAATTAAAAATAATATTACATAAAAAAAATGAAAATGCATCTGTGCTGTTTCAGCACAAGTGTCAATGCATTTATATAGAGCAGTGTTATTGTTAACTAAAACTATTAAAAATAGTTTTCGTTAATTTAAATAAAATAATAGATGAAAAACTTTCTAACTGGAGTTTCTAACTGAAATTAAAAGTTTGCGTATATTAAATCTGAATAAAACTGAAATAAGAAAATAAACATTAATGCAAAGCAAAATGTTTGATAAACTAATAAAAATGACAAGAGCATGAAACAAAATTACTAAATTAAATTTAAAAATTAAATACTTGCAAATACATCCAAAACTCAATTTTTATATGTAATTATCTTGTTCAACTTTCAGTTTTTGAGGAACACCAGTATATAGTATTGTCAAAAGTACCAAGTCAGTGCTGAAATTTTAAAAATGTGATGTTTTGAGTGCTGTTGAGTGGATTCGTAAAAACCTCTGATTGGCCATTGTGTTGATGCTCCTCAGATTTGTCTGTGATTGGCTACAATGATCAATGCTTCAAAAACATTTTGTAAATGGACAGCAATGGCACTCTTCACCGAGCGCTTACACAGATACACACAGAAGCATTTGAAAGCAGCGGATCGGTCCACTGATAGACGCCTGCTTTTAAACGTTCCCGCTCCCACTTTCAAAACACTTTCACATTCAAACACTTCCGTGTGCTTTCAAATGCTCCCGTTCGTTGATGATTGTAGCCAATCACAGACATGTTGAGCGTGTCAACACAACGGCCAATCAGAGGTGTTTACGAATCCGCTCAAAGTGTCACATTTTTAAATTTCAGTACCAACTTGGTATCGGGACAGCACTACCAGTATATTATTTATTTATTTACTTCAATGCAGTTGTGTTGAATGCTGTTTAAATTAGTTAATTTAGTGATGTTGGAGCTGTGGCATTGTAGTTAGGGCATTCAGCTGTGGAACTCGTATGGGAAATATTAGCTTGAGTCTGGCTCGCAACATTTCCCAATCCCATTCCCTTCTTCACCCCATAGTTTCCTTTCTCTGCAAGTAAAACGCTTGGGCCTGGTTTCACAGAAAGGGCTTATATTAAGCCAGGATTAGGACATTTAAGTATCTTTTAAAAACGTGCCTTAGAAAAAAAAACATTACTGGTGTGCGTCTTGAGACAAAACAATGGCATATTTTAAGAAATGTCAGTGCAAGTTGCTTTCAGTTAAAACAGCTCAAACATGCATTTAGTCTGGGACTATCTTAAGCCTTGTCTGTGAAACCGGGGTGCATATGTCATGTTGCACTGCGTCAGTGTATCTGTACGTTTATAGAGCTGTTTTGTCTTTCTTTCACTCTGGGATGTTTCCTGGTGGGTGGAGTTGGATCAAAACAATGCTGTGATCGTTTACACCCTCACTGTTATTGTTACTGTCTCACTGCACAAGCACACACCCTCAATAAGATGTGTAGCTTACACAAACACGTCAATATATATATTCACTCATAGACTACACAATAATAAACACATTTAGACAGTGACGTTTCAATGATCTTATGCTCTTACAAACCACACCAAAAGCCTAAATGCAGCTCTCACACTCTGGTAGAGTGTAGATTGCTATTTTCAGATACTTTGGTTGTAGTGTTAAGTCCGTGGCGGGTCTTTCCATTGAGCTCCAGGGCAGGGTGGGAGATGGGAGCAGTTCCTAGGCTCTACCCCAATGAAGATGCTCACGGCAGGCTGTGGTGGCCTAGGTTAACCAGGGTCTGTGAAGTGGGCGGAGGGGATGAAAGGATTGATGGAGAGAAAAGGAATACTCCTTCGGTCCTAAGAAGCCTCTTCTCCTGAGCTACAGGGGTTTATTACATTTTTATTGGCCTCGGTAAAGAAATGCCACTCGGAAAAGAGGCAGAAAGCTAGTTGGTGTTCATTTGTTGAATTGCACTCTACTGTGAGAAGAAAAAGGCTGGGTTTGACCTTTGACCTAAGGAAACTGGCCAGCAGTTGTGCACCTAAAGGCAAAGTAAACAGACCTACCAAAGAACGCAGCACACTTGGCACAGCGACTTTTTTAAGGCTCTTTGCTTCTTGATTTAGTGGTATCTCCAGACTTTTATTTTGACATGCTAGGCCTATTTATTACATGATTTAAATAAACAAAGAAACACTTATTTTCTTAGAAGAAACCACTGTGAATTCTATTTATGTGCGCTCATGTATTCTGTTATGTATTGAAATATATTGTTTGCCGGTGTCCTCAAGGGGCTGTTTGTGGGTGGGGAAGAGATCAAAAAGGTTAAATAACAGAGCAGCTTTGACACGTTTCCATTACGCCCCCATCCACTGTGATTTTACTCTTGATGGGCGATAATGTTTATATAGTTATAATTTTAATAAACATCTCATTCAGGAATGTTTGTTAAACACACAGACAGTTAGACTTGAAGCTCTGTTAATAATTCTCCTCTAGTAAACACTTTTGACATGTTTGGAACTTGGAGGGCTTTTGTATCATTGCAGTTCATCCTAAATAGTATCCAAGATAAGAATTACTGCATCCCAAATCAGTATGTTGAAAGTAGTAAGTAAAAGGGGGCCTGGATGATATACAGTAGCCTACTTTTTTTTAGTGTATTTTCTTGTTCTGTTATATTAACCGCAGCCCCTTGTACGACAAAAAAATTCTCTTTTTAGGTTTTTAGTCAATGAAAAGTGCAGAAGAATGCAAGGTTGAAGCTGGCACATCATTTTTAACTGCATACAAGTATGCATATTGAAACAGCCCTGTGTTGAATTCGAAATCTTCCCCTATACACTCATTTACCATTTCCTACTTTAATTCACTACACTCTTAAAAATAACAGTTCTTTATTGACGTTGATGGTATGAAGAAACTTTAAAATGCATGGAACCTTTCCACTGCACCAAAGGTTCTTTATAGTGGGGAAAAAATATTATTCTTTACATTACAACATTGTTCTTTAAATTTAGAAAACATGGTTCTTTTAGAAACTGATCACTGAAAGATTCTGGGGGGAACCAAAAATGTTTTTTTCTATTGCATCGCTGCAGAAACCCCCTTTTGGAAGAGTGTAATGTAGTCCACTTGAATGTAGTCCACTAGAGTGAATTTGGACACCCGAGTAGGACAGGAGGGTTGTGGACGCCATCTTCCACCGAGACAGGAATTCATGCGGCGTGACCCTCAGCGAGTATTCCCTAGCCGTTGAGTGTACATTGGTTGTACACTCGTTATTGTGGTGCATTATGGGATTGAATGAGTGCATTTGATAATGCCCACTATGATTTTGGACATCACTACAAATAGCTGTCCCCTCAAAATTGTGCACTATGTAAGGGTAGAGGGGTGATTTCAGACACGGCTCTAGGCTGCATCCAAAATCCCATATTCTCTTGAGTAGGTACTTATTTTGAATAAGGAATTACTTCCTGACTGTTCTATATAGTATGAATGTGAGTAGTATGACTTTAATTCGTACGTACTACATCCGCCGTGCTGTCATTATCATGTGACCTACCAGCGTCAGTTATGTCGCTTCACTGACATTCACAAATCCTCTCCTGATACTAAAGTGTTCGTCGTATCCACACTTCAGAATCTCGCCGGAAGTAGTAGGACCTTTTCACTACTCTTTTGAGTACTTTGAAATCGGACACACTTCTTTTGTCAAATACTGTTTTTCGCCTACTATATAGTAGGGAAGTATGCGATTTCAGATGCAGCCCTAATGTTTTGCATACAGTGCTATCAGGCCCCCAAAAGGCTGCCCACTCAGATGCCCGTGTGAAAAGGCATGACCCTGGCGTCGATTTCCGTGAGTAAAAATTGCTGTGCGTAAGCACATGTTTTGAACTGGGGCCCTGGCCCAGAGCCTATCTAATGTATTGAGAGAGTGAGAAAGGTAGGATTGCCAATGAGCACAGCTTTGCTGACCTCAGCAGCTTGCATAGACAAAGCTAACGGAGCGACACTGGTGTGTCAGAGAGCAGAGAACACTGTGACAGCAGTGGTCACTCTCACATACAGTAATGGAAAACACAGTGAAGCCTCTGTCATAAACCAAATAAACATTCACATGTTGGTTTTTCTTCCAGTTTCTTGTTTTGTCATGTTGCACAGAGTACCTCTGGCCAAGGGGAAATCTCAGTGGTCCAAAATCGCACTTGATATAACTGAATGTTCATTATCTGAATGAATTAGCTGCAGTTTTGTTACTTTTTTGCGGCTAGCATTTTGGATACAACAAAATACATGGCCTGGTGGGTAGTGCATAGTGTGTGAGTGAACTGATAGACACAGATATTATTAGCATTGATGAGTTAACCAGGTAGGTCAGATGGAAATAAGGGTTAGTAGATCTGGGTTGAACCACATTGATCCATGCTGGACTGTGTTATTCTGTTTATCAAAAATAGTCTCTTTCTGACATGAATATCTATAAGGGATGGGTTAATGGGTATAGTTTTAGTGTCCGGGTCAGTGCTTCTGTACTGCAGTGGGGGCAAAAGAGAGGCCAACATGCAGGGTGCTACTGAGACCACACATTCCAGAGGTCAGGGTTCATGGGTCAAAGGTGACAGAGAACGTTAATCTTTCTTTGTGTACTTATGTGTGTGTTTTAGTGTTTAGTCTGGGTGGGTTTTGTGGTATATGTGTCTGGGAGCCAGAATGGATCTGTGTGTGTTTCGGAAATGTCAATCAAGTTTGAAATGCACCTCTGACTTCTAAAGAATCCCTCACAGGGCGTTCTCATTCCAGTGAGCAAGTGCAGAACATTTTATAAATGGCATGTCCTCACCAGTAGGGTCAAGGTCTGACATGTTAGCATGGTATTAGTATGTACTAAATACAAACCAAGTTATACTAAGGCCCTGTCCCAAATGGCACACTTGATCAGTGTTGCGGACTTGCATTTCTTGGAATGCCATAACGTCCAAAAGGCAATAGAGTATTTCTTGCTTTCTGCCTCTGCACAATTTTTCAAGTGTAGAGGAGCACCGCAAAGGCTTAGGGTGCCATTTAGGACAGGGCCTAACTCAGGAAAGTCACCTTTGAAAAGTTTGGGCCTGTGCACATTCTTGTAGTGTAATAAAGCATCACATCCGAATTGTCATGACACAATTTTTCTGCTGCTCCAGAGTGATTCATCACATGGCATTTACAGTTCAGGTGATTGGCTCATAAATAATTGCAACTGAGCATCCATGAGCAGAAATTGGCAAATTTCAAATCGACGACTTCCAGAGGGTCCTGCGCTAGCTGAGCAACTGCTGATATAGCTTTCTCCAGGTATTATAGACCTTGGTCCACACATTCACACACACATACACTGTTCTAAATATACAATATGCTTCATGTTGTGGCATTGCATTAGATTTCAATGGCCACCCTCACTTCCTCTTGCCCCATCTCCCTCTCTCTTTTACCTTTCTCCCAGTAATTAATAAAGCCCTCCTCTTACATTTCCCTTGTTCCCAGCAGGGGTTGCTTTCTCTTTTGTGTTCGGCTTCAGTCTTTCAGCCAGTGAGAGTCTCATGAGAGCTGGCAGTGAGCCACTCATTCTCAACTGATTCCCACAGGGAACATGCCCGTTCTCTCTCACTCTGCATCCTCCACAGGCTTTCGCATTGTATGAAGGCCCTGGCCACAAGCCCTTTGCAGATCACCAATGATAAAGCCATCAATTGAGCTGAGAACTAAACAACAAACCCTCACGTCACCCCTTAGTGGCCTCAGAGGACATGCTTGTATCTAAAATGATTCTATTCTTGCACACTGTCATGTGTGCATTGTTTCCTCAAGGTGTAGTCCTGATTGTTGCCATTGTAGTTTGAAAACGTTGGAAAGGTCTTTCCTCATATCAGGTTTATGAATCGAGTTCACCCCAGACTCATTGTGTCTAATTAGGACTCAGGTTGCATGTTCAAGGGTTTGTTGACCAACATGTTCTCCAGCCAAGTGTTACAAAACAACCTCAAGTGCTGAACAACAGAACAAAGTTCTGACCAAGGAAGTCTATAATACCTGGAGAAAGATATCTGTTAGCATTCCCGTTAATCTCAAAGGCAGTTGAGTTGGCTAATGATGCTAGCCATGCTAACCAACCAAACATTGACACCTTAGTTCTGGCACGTTACCCGTGAGTGAAGTAAATCACCAGAAGTTGGCATTCATGGAACAGCTTCCTCTGCACAATCTATCTAAAACCATTTCCTTCATTTAATTAATGTAGGAAATGATGTAATAGAAGCCTGGTGTTGTCTGACTCAATGGGTCAATGAGCAATTTAACAGAGAAGCTCATACAGACTTTCCTAAAGAACATGTAAAACACCTTTGCTTATCTTACATTATATGACTAGGCCTTTCCCTTAGCATCCTGCCTTTGATTCGTGACAATTGTTATGTGGTATCTTTGCACACTGGCTACAGGAAGACACGCATGACTCAGACAGGGGCTCACATTATGAAGAGACTTGGCTAGTATGTGTTGTGGTAATTGTGGCCTCTATTTCAGAGAATCTCTGTGTCTATTCTTTCCACCACATTTTTAAATTTGTACTTCGTGTTAGCTTACCTCATGCCTCCATTACTTGTGCACAGTCACGCTATATCAGTGTTACCTCTGTCTTACTGACGCTGATCTAACTTTTTTAAATGTGTATATGGGTTTTATTGTGTTTGTTTTTGCACGATTCATTCAAAAGAAAGTTTTGACACCTCAGAGTTTGTATCTCTCAGTGCACTTATTGTTCAAGGGCATACTGCCCCTGTCGGGAGAAGGCCTTTCCTGCATACGCATTTCTTCACAAAGCTTTCTTCCTATTCATCAATACATCTCTGTCCCAACAATGACAGATCGGCATTTAATTGTCATTCACGGCTTCTGCTTCACAATGCAGTTCACTTTCTCCCCATCATGCAGTCATTACCACTACTTCCTTTAGAGCGAGAAGCTTTTAGAAGCTTTGAAGGAAAGGTCAAACTTTCCAGATATTTTCCTCTTGCAGTTTTGTTCAAGTGCAAATGGTTCCACAAACAGATACCTTTATAGGTAGAAGTCTAGTTATATCAAATAAATAAAAAAAAAAAAAAAAATCATAAAATAGTTTGTTTAAACATCCCGACCAGCCTGACACAGCAACACTGGCTCAACCAGTGGCGGTAGATTGGGGTGTTCTTTTTGACATAACCAGTGGCATATGGGGGAATCAAAATTTTGAATTTCCGTTAGTGACACAGAAATTACTCTCTTCGCCTTTAATAAGTTGTTTAACAAATAACTTTGGCTTTGCAGTGTGGTTCTGTCAGACTGCATTACTTCCAGTGACTTTTTCTGGTGGCCGTGACCCAGTTGAAAAACATGAGCAATCAAAGTCAATCAAAGCTATAAGCGTTATTCCACAATCGCTCGCACATTTTCGCAAGTGAACATAAGATATCAATGTAATCTTGCAGCAGACACACAAACATGTTTTTCCTCCAGGCTTTATGACTGTATAACCAGCCACCAATAGTCAATTGTCTCTAATAATAATCATCCCATTTCTTATATAAACATTGATTTCTACAAATGATTTCCAGTCTGGCCTATGAGCTGCTGTGGCCAACTGACTGGCGTCTAGCCGTTCCCCTTCTGAGAGCAGAAAGGCTGCATGCCCACATCAGATAACGCAAATAGAAAATTTCTCTCACAATGCACCACTCTGCCACCCACTCATAAATGTTTTTGAGTGTGTCTGGAGGTCCCAATAGATTTTGGACTCATTGTTTTTTATTAAGCACATATTGATCATTAACTCTGAGCCTGAATGGAGAGTTCATACACACTGAACCCAGTGGCAAAGAGCCACTTTGAATTGAAACACTTTAACCATCACATGACAAACTCTCTGATCAGGAGGGGGAATCTGTACCCCCTAATTATATTTTTGTTTAATATATGAAAGTAATAATGAAAGTAATATGTTAAAATGGTCAAATATTAAAACTAAAAAAATGAATAATAACTGATATAACACTGACAAACCCATAGAGATTATAATATAGTCTGAACAACAGTGGCACCCTGACAACCACAAAAGTCATTGTATAATTTGCACATTGACTTTCACAATGGAAATTTGGTGACATTCGACATTAAGTAAATACATCTTGATAAGGAACATCGGTCTGTTTGACGTAAGTTAAGCTTTTAATGTTTTTCACATGGCTTCCTTGACACAAGGATACGATAAGAGCTGTTTAACTTAGACAGCTCCCTCTTTGTTTCTGTAGGTCACCACTCACCACTCTTTAACTGTGGCCGTGGGTCCATTGTGAATCACACTGAATTTATTTCTATTTAATTAACTACGCACAGACCACAGACTAGTGGTTTCCTCCCTTCCCTCTTTCTTTCAGTCTCTCATGGTTACTGTTGTACCACGAAGTTGAAGTAAAGAGAGTTACAGAAGATAAAACATACTGTATTACATTTAGTCCAAACCTCAGTTTGTCAAGTTTGTGGCATTAAACCTGTGAAAGATCTTCAGAGTTTAGTTTGAAGCACTTCAGAACAAGTTAGCTGGATGATCAGAATTCCTTTATTGCTGAAGAGTGAGAAAGAGCAAGAAAAGAGTGAGGAGAGTCTCAGCATACCAGGCCTCTCTCATGGTGATGACATGGGTGGAAGAACAACGGTGTGCTGGCATGACACAGGCTCTCAGCCAACATCATTGGGCACAGACAGAAGGCTTTTCACTAACATATGGAAATAAATCACTAAAAAAAACCCACAGTCATGTTTTCAGGCCATTTCAAATTTGATTTTGATGTGACAAAGTTGTGATATCTAAGTGGCTGAGTTGTTTACTTTTTAATTAGTCTTCCCATTAACGCCATCGTTGTGTTCATCCAGGCCGATTCGAGAAAGTGCATGAAAACAAGAGGCGGGATTAATCGCACGAACCAATCATATCCAATCATAGCGTGATGGAGGCATTGCCTCCTCTCACGTCACTTTCCCCCTTTCATTCTCAGTTACCCCCAGCGCACACTTTAGGGGGTCTGTTTTAAGTCAATGGGGACAAAGGAGGCAAGCCTCCCCCTGTAACTTTACCTGCGGCTGTCGCTGTTGAACAGTGTTACTTTATAAAAACAAGTGACTTTTACACTTTTTAATGTTATATTTTGTAATATTCGCGTTGTTTTATTTTTGTAATATCGATTATTTCCTTATCCATTTTTTTTGAGGAGACACTGTAGTAAACTTATGCAGACATACACACACCCTGACAGAAATAGATACAGCATACGTCGTCCGTATGTGAACATGCATGCGCATATGATGAAATATGATCGCCAGGACTTGGCTTTTTCCAGACATTTCTAAGTGTATTTGACCTTGTGGTCAGAGCAGATCTGAAAACATCACAAGCAGTTTCAAGGAGGAATGTGCGCACATGTCTGTGTGTGTACCCTAGGTTCACAGATTTTCTCCACCCAGTCTCAAACCCCTGGATCACATTGGCTAAGCAAGTTTCTTTTACCATCCCCAACTCAAGCACCTGTGAGAAAACCCTACAAACTCCCAAAGTCCTTTATTTTTGCAGGTGTAAAAAGTGTCTACGACCTTTAATTCCGTTAATTCTAATTCATCTGGAAGGATAAATAGATTAAAGTCAGAGATGTTTGACCGCATGTAAATGAAATGGCTTATGTTGTACACAAACTTATGTCTAAAAACCACAACATGATGTTCCTTTGAACGTGAAGACGTTGTAGAAGTTTTTGGAGGTTGAGGAATAAGTCGTTTTTCTGTCAAAGAAAAACAAAGAGGCCCTGAGGGTAGATCGAGGAACATTGTTTTTCAAAACGTACTCATTCCCAGTGCTGGTATGATCTTACATATTAAAGGTTTGGTTTATTATATATATATGTGTATGTGTGTGTTAGAAAGAATCAGTCACCACGGCTGCAGTCTCGTCTCTCTCCAACCACAAAAAACCCATACGCCCCCTTCTCCCTTTCGCTCCAAACACCATTCCAGAAATTTGGGTGGTCGGCGTAAGCTAAGCTTTGTTTTTCTTGCTATTCACACATTTTACAATCCTTCAAGGGGAACTTTTCAAAGCTCCCACCACAACTTTGAGTCTGATGTTTAGTTTGCTTTGATTTGAAAATATGTATTTATTTTTCCCGCCGTTGGCTAGTTGATGACAGCTGACGTGTGTTTTGCAGGACGTGTGACATTTAAATGAGTTGGCCATTTTGGGCTGAGGTCCCAGCCTGGCATCTATCCCTTTCCTTAAAGAAAAAAATAGACTGGTTTAGATGCAAACTAATGTGCATGTAGTTTGTTGTCCATTTCTATACCAAGGGAAACCTTCCTCAGCATAAGTCTTCAGGCTTTTGCTTTTAACCACAAAAAGTGTCTCCATTATAGTTATCTTGTGAAGCAAAAAGCCAAACTGTTATGAAAATGTTTTATTAGAACCACAAGTGAACCTGAAAAATCCACATAATCCGTCTCCAAAATGTCAACATACTATCTCTCTTCCAAAGCCTAGTGAGCCGTCTACCTAGAAAGCATCGTAGTCTCATTCCCAATGCAAGCTGTTCCAAATAGGTAACAACATCATGCTACCTCCTAAGACAACTTGTTTAGGCTAAATCCTTAAGCCCAAATTATACTTTGGTTTTTATGCATACTCTAGGGTAAGCGTATAGTGCACATTATTTGTGTATTTGCAGTTATTAAAGTATTGTTTTTAGCTTAGCAACATGCTAACATCAAACTCTATTAGACTTAATCTAGAGCATTATTTGTGTAGAGATGTTGCCTATGTAGATTGTTTCAATCAGGTTTCATGATTGTAAGGATGTAAATGTAGGAATCAAGACAGCTCAGGTTTGGAAAATGACTTCAACAAATCACACAAAGGTCTCACTGAAAATGCACCTATCACAATTGTTCTTGTTAAAACCCAACAGTACCCTTAACAAATGAGTTTGAATCCCTCAATAAAACTATAAAACCAAAGAAACATGGAATGCTAGACTTTGATGGGTTTGGTGTTGATTATAAGGTCTTATCTGTGCTTAATTAGTTCTCTGAAGATCTACCTACAGTATTGTTTGCATAAAAGCTCTGCTTAATGCCATTTGGCTGCATTGTCTTTAGCTGTAAGCTACTTTGCACTGACAATAGCACTGAACCCGAGCAAAAGGGAAGGGAAGCTTCTCTTGCTATTGTGCTGCTTTGCGCAAATTACTTAATTAGCAAACACGCAATCTGTCACTTCAAGACAATGTGTATTGGATACACAGTACATTATGTGTGCTCTGTGAGGTTTTGTGTACACGGCTCTTGTAGTAGCAGCACTTTAAGCTAATGCTTTGTTTAGAAGATTAGATAAAGGCTAGAAGAACTTCCTAGTTTGCCTGTTGGTCTCGATTTTAGTTAACAATTCATTTCATCAGTTTTTTAGTCATCCTGTTCCATTAACATCAAATGCTGCTCAGTTTTAAGGCTTTTTGCATTTCGTTTTCATGCTTTTTACATTGCAATCAGTATTTTTTTTTTTATAATTTTTACAATAAAAATATCTAAAAATCCTTAAAACAAGATCAGTTTACTTGAGATGCAATATTTAGTTTTCGGACCCGTTCTCAAAGAATATATCTTAAGTTTATTTGTCCAACTCCACTGGCATTTTTTTAAGCATTCTTTTTTATATATTAATATGCTTTAAGAAAAGAAAATCGCCAATTTGCAAAAAAACAAAACAACAACATAAAAAAAAAACTAATACTGATTTTGCAGTGTATTTTTTACAATATATTACGCTTCATGAGTAATGTGAAACATCCCTGCCCTCTCAGGTAAGTGTGTATCATGACACGCCCTATGGGGTCTGTGTGTGTTTTTTGCGTAGTCATGCTGCCCTCGATGGTGTTGCATAAATCGACAGTGCAGCCGTACCAGCGTGGGTTCTACTGCGCGGACGACAGTATCCGCTACGCCTATAAAAGCAGCACTGTGCCGTCTTCTGTGCTGACAGCCGTGGGCCTCCTTCTGCCCATTGCCAGCGTAAGTGCCCCACAGAGGGGCCTCAGACAGGGGACATGGGGCCAGGCGAGTGGGGCGACTGCATGGGAAATCAAGTCTTTTGAGAGATTCATTATAGTTTATAGCTGTTATGTAGCAGAAACTGCTAGTGCATTGTACCAATCATAGGCATTAACTATATGTAGCCATTCACTCTCTCTCAGAAACTGAGCTACCATGTCAGACCCCCCTCCCCTGCCTGGTATTTCCCATAATCCTCGGTTGCCGTGTGCTGTGATGTGCTGTGCTGTGCCGCTACCTGCGTGTGTCTTTCTGTGACTGACCTTAAATCTCTCTCTCTTTCTCTCTCTCCCCCCTTCTGTCTCTCTCTCTCTATGTATGTGTGTGTGTGTGTGTGTGTGTGTGTGTGTGTTTCGCTGTAGCTGGCCTGCCTTTCCTGATAATTGAAACTAGCACAATCAAGCCGTACCATCGCGGGTTTTACTGCAGTGACCAGTCCATCCAGTACCCGTATAAAAACGGGGACACCATAAGCGATGCCGTGCTCTGTGCCGCTGGCATTCTAATTGCCATCCTCTCTGTAAGTTATTCTCTTATATATATTCATATAAATCTACCACTGATTCACATAAACTTCCCATCTACATCCCTCATCCCCTATTAGATCAGTAGAATAACTGTAGAAATAAATGGTGACTTTATAGCAAATAATCCTACCCATAATCCTCTTTAAATCCATTAACCAGTCCACCCCATCCCATCTTCTCATTTAAAATATTTGAATAACTCAACATCAAGGGATTCATCATGGTCAGGGCTATCTCTATCTCTCTTTCTGTCTCAGTCTCGTTCTCTCTTTTTTTTTTTCTGTTCCGTCTTCTTTTGTCTGCATGTTTTGTGATGCATTGCTCTTTTTGTGTTTGACTTTTTTCTTAGAAAAGTAATTCTCAAAAACAGCAATGCGAAAATACTGTTAAAAATGTTTAAAAGCAATAATACAGCCCTTGTGAAAAAGAAATACACTTTAGCATATCTTTAAAAAAAGTGCTTATTATGGAAAAATATTCTTTAAAAGAATATACTTATGTGAACTGAATGGAACTGCAAGTACAGTTTTTTTTTTTTTTTTTTTTTTTTTTTTTTAAATATACTTTTAAGAGTTGAAGTACACAACAAGTTGTTCAATAAAATTAAGCGCACTTCTTTTTCACAAGGGAAGAGTTTAAAAAGTTCATCAATTTATATATGAAATTTACCATTTTAATTACAAAACAATTGAGTCATTTGAAATATATTTTTAAATATAAAAAAAATATATATTGCCTAATAAAATTGTCTAGAAAAAGGATTTTTTGCATTTTGACTGATAATGACAATTTTGACAATATTTTTTTTTTTTGTCAAAAAAATGACTTTTTTTTAAAAAATATAAATTTTCCTAAAGTGTCGCTGGCATGATGGAAACAGAAAACTGAATTTTTATTGCTGTAAACCCGTCCAGACATTTTACCTTGAAGTTTACTATTGTAATGAGAATTTGGGTGGAAATATGTTAAATTGTCATGAAAATAATATCAAAATGCAAAAATAAATAAAAATTCCCAATTCTGCATATTTATCTTATTTTGTCATATTTATAGATTGTTATTTCTTGGAAAAAAGAGCAGGATATGTTCTTGACCCTGTCCTTTAGTGAAATGAATTTGAACCCCAAAAATGAGTAAAATAAAGCTAAATAAAATGGAAAAACTTCCTTAAAAGCCTCACAAAACTGAGTGTAGATCCATCTGGATAAGAGAATAAACTACCCTACAGCTGCTGAGGTGTTGAATTAGTAGACATCCACAGCCTTTGTGACAGCTGGCGAAGGGTTAACCTCTAACAAACGAACCTAATCACCTGCAGGACACATGTTAGACGAAGAACAAGAAAGAATACAGTCAAACCAGATAACACTATTATTTTTAGCTCTTGTGAAATTTCAAAACACTGTCTCAAAACAAAAATTCAACATGCCAGACAAGCCCCATGTGGAATAAAGTGGTGGAGATGAGGAAAGTGCTCTTGAAGTACGAGCCCCTGAACACTGGCATAAAACCAAACCATGACTCCATGGAGATCCCATATGGAGACATGCGTGCCTCGCTGTCTGGAGTAGACATGTTCCCATGCTCAGCAATTCTCCTGATTTAAACAAGGACTGTGCGCACACAGACACACAAACACACACACATATATATATATATATATATATATTTATTGTTGGCACCCTTCACACAGCTGTAGTTAATTAGCCGTGTCTCTAGTCCTAGTTTGGTTAGGCCTCAGGGAAGGCAGCCCCACTCTTCATTACCAACACAACAGCGTTCCACAACAGTTTCAAGAGAGAACAGAGGGAACAAGAGAGAGAGATAGTAAATATCTCATTAAGGCATGGTTTATGTACTTCATAGCCCACGCCTCTCTGCTCTAATTTATGTCCTACTGGTTTCAAATGGTGCAGACCTCCGTTTTAAAATCCCATGCTCTAACTGCTCATATGAAAGCCATAACCTTTAGAAACATAATATGTTCCATATCATTAAAATATCACCAGCAACGGGCAGGCCATGCTCAGTCATAAATCATGTTACTCGTTTTGTCGTTCCCTCCTTTCTTTCACTCATTTCTTCTTGCTTTTTGGATAAATGTGCTTTCCTAACTGATCGCTCACTTGCATGTTCGTCTAACCTCACCCTGCATGCCCATGACCTGACCACTGAAATCTTGTGATATTATACAGTGACATGTTTGTGGTAGTGTTGTCAAAAGTACCGACTTCGGTACCAAGTTGGTACTGAAATGTAAAAAAATGTGAGGATACCAGCATTTCCATCTAGCATTTTGAGCAGATTCTTGAACACCTCTGATTGGCCATTGTGTTCATGCACTCAACAGATATGGCTGTGATTGGCTACAGTGATCAACGCTTCAAAAACGTTGTAAATAGACATATTTGACGCTCTTCACCGAGCGCTTACACAGATACACAGGAACATTTGAAAGCAGGTGTCTATCGGCGGATCTAATATATCCGCTGATAGACGCCTGCTTTCAAACGCTCCAATAGCGCTCAAAATGCTAGGAGGAAAATGCTGCTATCGTCACATTTTTAAAATTTCAGTACTGACTTGGTACCAAAGTCTGTACTTTTGACAACACTAGTTTGCGGTGTGACTTCACAAATTCACCATCATTTTATAATGTTAACAGCTCTGTTCCAAAACCTAGTGAACCGCCTCACTTTCTAGTGCCTATTTAGGTATCCTAACCAACATGGAACCTGATAAGTGAGCGGTTTGCAACACTATACATAGGCAGCAACTCTGAGCGTCACAAGATTGTCTCGAATCATTGTCAGTTGATTTTAATAGAGTTTGTCATTAGCATGTTGTTAAGCTAAGTTTTGATGCTCTAATAAGCATAAGAATACATAAACACACAAATGTGTTTTTTTAAATTACACTGAACAATTTTATTGATAGATTTGAGTATTGATAAAATATATTCATAATCGATATCTCTTCTCATCTACCATCTTGGAGTAATTTTTTTTTTCACTTTTTTTTTTTTTTTTTTTTCAGTTTTCTTTACACAATCCATTATTGGATTGGCTTTTCATGAAGGATACATGTGATGGTCTCTTCACTAGGTTTTGGAACAGAAACCATGTGTAGTTTTAATCTCAGCTGTCAGTAATTATTTTTTCATTGTAAATGAACCGTTCTCTAGATTGTGATTGGCGAATGCTACAGGATCCATTACCTGAACCAGGGCTCCAAATCTTTCGTGGGAAACCCATATGTCTCCACCCTTTACAGACAAGTGGGTGTGTTCATCTTCGGCTGCGCCGTCAGCCAATCATTCACAGACATCGCCAAGGTCTCTGTTGGCCGGATGAGGCCGCACTTTCTAGACGTTTGTCAGCCTGACTACTCTAGCATCAACTGCTCTCTGGGATATATTACTCAATACGTATGCCGTGGAGATGCCAGCAAAGTACAAGAGGCCAGGTGAGATATATTCAGCACTCACATGATGCACATGGGCTTACAACTATATATCACTTTTAATATTACTGTTCCCTTGCTTTTGATGAAAAATTCTGCTAAAGCAAGAAATGTCATATATTTTTAAAAAAATGCTCTTTTGAATAAAAAAATAAAAAAAAAATCTCAGTTTCCACAGAAATATTAAGCAGTACAACTGTTTTCAACGTTGATAATATTAAATGTTTCTTAAGTAGCAAATCAGCATTTTACAATGATTTCTGTGACACTGATGACTGGAGTATGTGTATATATATATATATATATATAATATAAACACAAACTCTTATATTAGATCTGGTTAATCGCGATTAATCGATTTGACAGCCTACTTCACAGGAATAAATTGCATTTATGTATTTATTTTAAAATTAAAATGAGCATTTTGATTAAATGCTCTTTTTTTCCCCTCCCTTTATAGGAAATCCTTCTTTTCTGGACATGCTTCATTTTCAATGTATACCATGCTGTACCTGGCTGTAAGTACATGCACTGTGTGGTGCTCTTACTCTGTCATAGTTCTGTTGATTTACTAAAAAGCCGTTCATTCATGACTGTTATGTCTAGTATGAAACAGGGACCCTCTATCGCCCCTCACCCTCCTCTGTGTGACTCTGAAATGTGGGTCACTCTTATTTTCCTTGTTCATCCCCCGGATGGACACACTCCACCTGTTTTTATTTGTGCAGCTGTATAGACTTCCTTTCTCTCTGAAGTTTTCCTTTATTTCTCTCTCATCCCTTATGCTTTATTTTTATTCTCTTTTCGAATGGGTCACACACTTTTTTGGTCCTAATTATGCAGAATCCCCAATATAGCTTTACATACACACAAAGCCAGATTTCACTCAGCCTCCCGGAGTCTCTCACTGTATGTAAAGCCTCTTTCAAAGGCTTCAAACTTTCTCCCTTTCACACGCAAGGCCCCACACTATTATCTCCTCCTTTCTTCCTGCATCTTAATCATCAGCATCTCCATGGGCCCCTCCACCTTTCACTCTTTCAGATGGCAGGAGGTGGAGCCGCTCTGCTAATGGAGGTGGCCAGATGTTCATTCTCAGTGTTTTGAGAGATTATTTGAGAATAGGCAAAGATGGAATCAGGAGGGTGATAGAGAATATGTGTGTTTGAGGCCACAAGTCTGTTAAAACTCATGCAGGGTTCGTTCTAATTCTCTCAAAACAGCCATTAAATTAATGTGTGATTTTGACAGCTGGGCCTGACGCCCGAAACACTGACCTGAACACTTCCTATACAAGAGGAAACAGTACCTTAAGAACCAGACCCCAGGCAGGTACTGTTGAGTGTTTTGTGACTAAAGCAATCGGTTTTTACACATAAACCCGATGTATTTTAAACTATCACGATTAGCCAGAAGGTAGGAGAGATGTCAGCCAGTGTTCCACATCATTATTCATGGCGAAAAGCAAGCATCCAGAAAAAACAGGATCCTAAAAAGCTGAATTTCCAGAGTTCTTCCAGAAAACCTTCTTCCTGAAAACTATCAGCATGTCTTGTAGTCACTTGGCAATTTTAGGTCTGAATTATCATCTTGATTTTAAACCATGGATTTGTCTCTGAGGGGCAAATTGTTGTTATTAGAAACCTTGGCCAGATTTTGCACAGCCAAAGTTTAGTCAAACTCCATTATAATATGTGAATATGTGAATAGACTATAGAGTGCAACATTTGGGTTACAGAAGTAAAAACTCCATTCATTTTCTCCATAAGGAAATTGATTTTGAACAATAACTTAGAAACCTTTAAAGACAGACCTACTGTGAGCTGTGAGGTTGTTAATCCATGGTATTTGCTTCCGCTGAAGCTGTCAGCCAGCAGTAATTCAGCTTATTTTGAAAATAATCGCATTTAACAGCAGAATTCCTGGTGAAAATATACATTACCCATGATGCTATACAGAAAAATTACATCAATCGGAGAGTTGAAAAAAACAATACTCTAAAATAGCTCATTAGCTCTGACCACTCCACTCAAAATACTGAAATGTTATATGCATATTTTGCAATATACTTAAAATAGATTGTGTGTGTATGTATGTATGTATATATATATATATATATATATATATATATATATATATATATATATATATATAAATCTATATTTGTAAACTATAATTAGTTTTATATTTCTTCACACAGTGCACAGTCTTGTACCTTTGTCTTTTTGTCCGATTTGCAATAACTTTTTTGCTTCAAATCAAAGTTCGTAGTGTTGTTTTTCACCTCATAGCCGATTGGCTTATAATTCTTTAACTAAGACTATTTTAAAATCCCTATGGGAAAAGTGAAAAAAAAAACAAAAAAAAACATCCAGAACCAGCGCCGCTGAAAAAAAGGGCAGGCACTGTTGCACTCTATTATGTTGCAGGGTGAATCTCTAAGATTATTTTACCATCTGCTCTTGCGCTCTTGGCCTTCAGAGTTAGAAACAAGACAAGAATGCTCTGAGATATCAAAGAGCAAAGCATGATAGGCAGAATTACAGAGCTGAATAAAACTGAAGAACGAGAGAAACAAGTGAAAAAAAGTTTTCTCTGACTAGACAAATCGAGCGATACCGTCTTATTGACTGGAGCGTTCCTGGCCTCGCTCTCTGTAATTATCTCAGTCTAGCTGTCATGCTTCATGGGTCAGACGCTGAAGTCATAATGAGAGCTCACACCAGTCTTGTGATCCCCTTTTATTTGCACAAACGTAACCCAGGTCAAAGCTTTGTTCTCACCAAATTGGCGAATGAATCATTATGACACAGTACCTCAAGGCAGAACCCACACCTGTTTTGTCAGTGACACGTTTTAATAACTTTATCTCACTTTTTTTGATGTTTCTTATGAACATGTACCATAATCATTACATAGTAACCAAGATTTGCATTATGTCTGCACATTTTTCCCCCCATAGTTTTAAGTCAAAAGTTCGGTACCAAGATGTTACTGAAATTTTAAAAATGTGACAATACCAGCATTTCCCCGTAGCATTTTGAGTGCTGTTGAGTGGATTCTGACTACCTTAAACGCCTGTGATTGGCCATTGTGTTCACGTGCTCAACAGATATGTCTGTGATTGGATCCGCTAATAGATGCCTACTTTCAAACGCTCCCATGTGTATCTGTGTAAGCACTCTGTGAAGAGCATCAGAGATGTCTATTTACAACATGATCATTGTAGCCAATCACAGACATATCTGTTGAGCACATTAACACTATAGCCAATCAGAGGTGTTTAAGTTAGTTAAATTATAATTTTTTTACACTAACGTTCAAAAGTCTGTTTTTTTTGTTTTGTTTTGTTTTGTTTTTAAATGTATACTTTTGTTTAGGGAGGATGCATTAAATTGATCAGAAGTGACTGTAAAGTAATTTTATAAAGTTGCAATATTCTGTTCTTTTAAACTTTATATTCGTCAAATAATCCTAAAAAAACATTCTATCCAAGTTAGCACAAAAATATTAAGCAGTGCAACTGTTTTTAACGCCAACTACTGGAGGATCAAGGTAGTGCAGGACACATCGCACAGACTTTTCTTTCTTATAGAATTTTGTCTGCAGTCTGCATCATCCTGCAGAGAAGCCAGTGAGTGAGATTAAAACTGAATGAGTGGAGCTTTGCTTCTTAGGTGTCTGCTAGTACTACATGGTTATGCAGTTGAATGGGGTCTTATGGCACTTTTCCACTGCGTGGTACGACTCCGTTTGGCACAGCTCGGCTCGATTTGGCTCAGATTGTTTTTCCACTGCAGTACCGGCTTCAAAGTGGGTGGGATTAAACACTGATCGTTATAGTTGCGACACCTCTACTGCTGCCAGTGACGCTGCTACTGACAGTTCTCTTTGACCAATCAGTGATCTGCTGTGTTTTCACGTCACATTTTAGTATTGGTACAGCTGGCTTGGAACCTCAACCAAGGTGGTACTATTTAAGCGAGCTTTACCGAGCCGTACCGTGCAGTGAAAAAGCGGCAAAAAAGTGAGCCGTACCATGCAGAGGAAAAACACCAAAGCGAGCCGTACCGAGCCGTACCATGCAGTGGAAAAGCACCATTAGTGCACCACAATATCCATGCAGCTCAATACCAGAGTGGCTGGTCAACCTCATGTGCTCATTGAGTTGGATCAGCATATCAGTTTGTTCTGGAGAGCAAGTGCATGTGGGTATTTTGTGGGCAGCAAGCTGGTTATTTCCTAGCCTCTCTATGACCTTCACACTCAAAGTCCATGAGTTCTGGTTTGGCCGTGGCGTCACTGCACTTCTCAGACCGCATGGTGACACGTGAATCTCAAGTTTGCCATAGTGACCGAGCATTGAACAGGCGATGAATGATGCAAGATGACAGGAAGAGTAGAAACAAGCACAAACCCACACAGAGGATTTTTGACATGCAGTACCTGCTGTTTCAGGCTTATTTCTCTGTAAGTTGTGGTCATTAGCTGCATTGGCTTCGCTGTAATATTTTTGGACCTGAGGTCAGGATAGAGAAGGTTTCAGTGGGGAAGTATGACTGTTTTCTACCAGAACTGTGCAAATATACTTTAGAATGACCCAGAAAACCATGCACAGTGGCATGAAAAAGACCTGCCTTTCCTATCAAAATATTTCAAAGTAAGTGGAGTTTTTTTTCACAATCACCTTTTTTGTTAAGCTAGCATGATTTATTGCACCACATCTAGCTTTTTCTGTTTCCCATCCCAAGTCGGACTGAACATGCCATTTTGTGGCTGCTTGACCTGAAGAAGTCAATAGGTGAACACACTCTTTTCCATGCAATTACAACAAACTGAAATCCAAGTGTGTTAAAGATGATCGCTTTATGATGAACAAATTTAAGAACTCCTTCCTCTCCTTTTTTTGAACAACATGAATGTGTGTAAATTACAGATTTTTTGGGAACTAATCCTTTAATAGCCCACCAGGATCTTTTCTATTGTCCCATTTGATACCTCTGTATCAGATCTGATGGTAAGACCCAGATCGCCTGCAGGGAAGGGACTGAATGGAGACTGTAGTAGGACGGATCATGTTATCAGCGCAAGGCTGTGTTACTTCTCATGTGGGCACAGGGCGTGTGTTTGTGTTTTGGGTTTGGATGTCGCTGAGGAATCTAAGATCACACCGTCTGCCACTCCTGCTGCCACCACCTCACAAAGCACAGAGATGAGAGAGCCATATACACACCATCGTCTCTAATCGCAACGTCTGTGGCACGTTTGGCTTATCTGAGCTCTGATAGCAAGACACTAAGAAGCAGATTTGGTGGACTGTATCTGAGCCCTGATGGTCCTCAGGCTTTGCTGCTCTTATCAGCTCTTGGATGCCTACGTGTGGAGAGGACCCCGCTCTCGCCCTGAGGGACAGAGCCACTTTAAGAGTTTGGAGAAGTCACAGAGCTCATCTCTACATCTCCAAACTCAGACATGCTGGCTTACAGCTTTAGAGATGAGCGTCAGCAGGACTCCCTGTGTGTCAAACGTCACCCCTCCATGACCTCTCACAGTCCAACATATACCAGAACTCTCTCTTTGCTGTTTTAGTGTAGAAAAGATTTATATTAGGGATGTCGCAAGTGCTGATACAAAGAAAACATAACAATAGCAGATGCTTTCAAGCACTTACATGCTCTGTAAAGCTTTTTTTAATTATTTAATTTACTTTTTTATGTTATGATTATTTGGAAATGTACTTAATCGAATAAAGTTGAATGCATAATTTGGTAATATTTGTATTAATATGCTCCTTTACAAAGGAGTTGGATAATAAGAAATGAGCACCAAATCAGCATATTAGAATGATTTATGAAGGTATTGGCTGGTATAAATTCAGCTTTGCTATCACAGGAATAAATTACATTATCAATGCATTCAAATAGAAAACAGTTATTTAAAATTATGATCACAGTATTTGTGAAAATATACTGTATTTTTGATCACCTTGGTTCTTTCAAAAATATTGAAAATTCTCATTGACCCCAAACTTTTGAACGATATGTAACCACTGAACACAAATATGTAACCGTGAATTCTTTTCCACCCCTCATGTGTGTAAATGAGCATATGGCAGATGTCATCCAGAGGCCCTGGTTGCCTTGTTTGTGTTGTGGCCACTTTTTCAAGTGAAACGACAATAACATTCCACGCTTTGTGCTGCATTGTGCAACATTTGCTGTTGGAGCGAAAGAGAGCATGAGAATGTCAATGTTGTCTCTAAGGCACTCAATTCTTTAATTTTGGAGAACCAAACTGCTATTTTATCTATTTGTTATGTTCATTTAGATGAAACACCCTGGAAGATGATGAAAAAACCTGGAAGAAATAAATCGAACAATAAACAGAAAATTATGTTCTCAATTTGTCATCTGTGATGTGTGAGAAACACCTTAAAGGATTAGATATTTAAGTCTATTAAGTCTATTATTAGTCATAAACGTACTCCACATGGCTCCGGGGGTTAATAAAGGCCTTAGTTATGCTTTTTTCGTAAGTTGAATTGGGAAGGCGTAGGACGTAGCGTAAGCGTTTTGAACTGCGAGAGGCATTACACTTTCTTCCTAAGTTGAATACGGAAGACTGTCTGGCAGAAGCTAGATATTTTACTATATATCTTGTTAAATATGGATATTTTTCCTACACAAACACATCGATTTGACCCCCCATGAGCCGTTTGGAGTATATTTTTAATCTAGGCACTTTCTTGAGCTTCAAACTCGTTGTCCCCGTTCACTGCCATTATAAAGCTTGGACACATCAGGATATTTATTAATATAACTCTGATTGTGTTCATCAGAAAGAAGAAAGTCTTATACGCCTAGAATGGCTTGAGGGTGCGGAAATCATGGGGTAATTCTCATTTTGATAAAAAGGGAAGAAAAAAACTCAGGGATTACTCATGCAGATGGATGTTCTTCATTTGAACAATTCTAATTTATTGATTCACTTTTGTAATGTTTTTTATTTGCATTCATGTTAGTGAGTCTCTGACAGACACAGGCAGACCTCTGTCTCCGTTAGCCACAGATCTGCGGTTGAAGAACATTCCATTGCATTTAAATGGCCTGATCAAAGACATTATTGACATGCTTGTTTGTAAGTTCTCTGCAGGAACTTTTTTAGGGATAGGAATGCCAAGTGTATGAATGTCTGTGGTTAAAATTGCTCCTTGGTTAGAAATTCACTCATTGCTGCCAACACTGAGGCCAAGCCAGACCAAAATTAACATGAGTATAAATTTATTTGTTTGTCTTTGGCCTCAGATGAACTTTAGCCATATAATCAAGCACACATCTCCATTTCATGTGCAACATCTAGCTCTTCTATTTAACCCAACAGCTCATATACAGTAGCGTGAGAGAGAGAAATGATTGCTGAATCAAGCAAAATGACTGAAAGTTTTCTCTCAGCATATTTCTAAGTACTTCCTGCCTTGGGCCACAATGTAAATTGAAATAATGAGACAGCAGGCCATATGTTGATTCCAGTTGATTTGAGCCACATATAAACACCCACAGATGCTTATCTTTCTACCATCCTTCCGTTCGAGGGGATGTTTTTACGAGATAAGATCAATTGAAATGATTGAAGAGGTCTCTATTTATCTCCAGTCTTACTGCCTACATATTTGGAGCTTGTAATCTTCGGCCTAGTTAAATACACATCACCTTTGGTGTCTGCGAATAACTCCAATCATTTATCAAAAGTGCATTTGCGAAGATGAGCTGTTAGTCTGCTTGTTCAGGCACACCCATCCTAGCATCATCTGAGAACTTCATTCAGTAAGGAAACTCCAACTCCCAAACATCCTCAGGGAGGGATTCCTTCCTTTGTATGCACACAATGCCTTCGAAGTGAGGAGAAAGCTGTTCAGGAAAGCAGACATGACCTTGTACACACCTTTGTTTGGAAGCTCAAAACTCAAGATGGCTATTTGTTTTGTCTAACAGATCGTTTTGGGCCCTCGTCTAAGTGTGTGCAAGTGTGTTTACATGTATTTGTTAATGTCTGTGAGTAAGGGTGTGTTTTGAGATTTCTGTTGTCTGCTGTGGTTTCGATCGTAATGGAAGTTTTCCTTCTCGTGTGATGATGGATGATTAAGGGAGGGTGATGAGTACAGGGTCCTTGACTGACCCAGTTTGAAGGGTTTCAGGACTGATGGGCTGCCGGAGCGTCGTCAACAGTTTGTCCTCCTGACCCCCATCCTCCCCTTGTCTTTGTAACCCTCACTTCATTTGTTTTCTTACCCTAATGTGTCTTCCTGTTCGCAGAAAGCAAACTCTATAAGGGGTCCTTGGATTTAGGTGACTAGAAAAAGAGAGACCACATCCCTAGTTTTTTTTTTTTTTTTTTTCAGTGGAGTTAAACTTCAATTTTTCCTTTTCCCATTCTCAGCTCCACCCCTTGCATACTTTTTCTTCACCTTCCTTTGGTTTTCTCTCATTTCTCTACCTTTTTAGCTATTATGTTATCTAAACACAAGTTCTACAAATGTTGCCATTGTTTAAATTGCTTTCCGTCTCTTTTTCTTTAGTTCTACCTGCAGTCTCGGTTCACGTGGCGAGGAGCCCGTCTCCTGAGGCCCCTCCTCCAGTTCACCTTGCTGATGATGGCCTTCTACACCGGCTTATCACGCGTCTCTGATCACAAGCACCACCCGACTGATGTCTTAGCTGGCTTTGTCCAGGGAGCCCTGGTGGCCTACTGCATAGTGAGTACATCTTTATATTTCATTCATTAGATCCACTTCAGGTTCCAAATAAGGTTTGGTATCTTTAAGGAGACATGAGGCTGTTGTGGAGCCAATCTAGAATTTGTATTTATTGGTTGGAAAGTATAAATATTGGTGGGAAAGTATCTAGAAAAATTTCCTACTTTTATTACATTTGATAACCACTGGCCTTGATCTCTTTGTCATCAAAACATCTGGAATTCTTTTCTAAAATTAGTAAACAAGCACTTTTTACACAGCGTTAACACCAGAAATAATTAAACTTTACTTTCGAAAATGTGCTGGCAATTATCAACCCGCCAAAGTTTGACATCATAGCATGTTTTCCTGTTTACATACTTCACTTTGAAACATAAAAATGTTTTTATTTTATGTCGGTATAGTTTGATAGTTCTTTAGTATGTTTGTAACTCAACTAGAGACAGATTTATCACATAACTTTGTCAAAAGAACCATTAAGAACACACTTCATCTGGTGTCTTTTGAGTGAAGTGAAGACAGAACACCATCCAGAGTTTGAGGTCGGAAGGGGATCTGGAATATCTTGAACTAGACCACAACATTCTCCAGACTCCACCCTCTCTGTTTTTCGCCCCCATCCACAAAATTACTCATCCATCACAGTGAAGCATAATCTTTTTCTTACTAATGCAGAGCATATTGCCTCAATTGCACCATTACCAACTTTCAAATGAAAGGAGAAGGAGGGGGGTTGTGGAAAAAGGAATTTTACACTTCATAATTGTGGCAAATGTCACTTTTGTTTGGTGCCAAACTTTCCCTGCAGTAAGCAAAGCTTTACTTTGCTGGATTTACTGGATTGTGTTTTGGAAAATTGAGTCTGGGGAACTGAACCTACATAGAGAGGAAACCTTTTCTCTACAAGAGAAATAACCATGTTGATTAATTATTTTGAGAAACAGGATGTTATCTGTATCATAAAGGGGACGGCGAAAATATTTGAGACCCATAAGATGGGGTGGGGGTTGGTTGGGCAAGAGACCAAGACCTCTTGCCCTAGATATCACCCCATCTTAATTATTACTACAACTGAAAGAAAAATATCTAAATTGTTAGTGTTGGAATTGAAATATTGAGTTGTGTTTCTCATACATCACAATACAATTCCCAGAATGCCCTAGGAGTGTCTTTCTTCAGTTTAATTGGCTGTGACAGAGCACAGTTTTTATGGTACACAGATGTTGGCCAAACCATCATTCTAATGGTATCATGAACCTCCAACACATTTAATCGTCAGTCTTTGAATTTTCTGAACCTGTGTGGTTCACTTTTCAGTTGGCTCTTGTCTTTATTTATTGGCATTTCAGTTTTTCCAAGAGTAGTTTTAGGCATTCGCCAGGACTTTAATAACTTCATTTAAGAAGAACCTTTTTAGTTAAACAGTCTTGTTTTGCTTGAATAAACCATCAGCTTCTGATGGTCTTGATTGTCTTTGAGCCCTTCAGGTTCAAGGTGTAGGATATAGTCTTTGAAACCTAGAGAAGTTTCTTCCCAATGTGAATAGCAGATAAGTACAAATAAAAGAGAGCAGAAATGAGATCCCTTTCAATACAGATCAAGGCGCCCATGTACTTGGTTTTTAATGAGCCTACATTTGGAATCTGTTCTGCTCCCCATCTGTGAACACTTTAGAGGCCCAATTAGAGTATCTCTAATAACCAAAGCTCAGATGGAGCCTATAGAGGTAAAGCAAGGTACATGTCTTTAGAAGAAACTGACAAATGGTAACATGCCAAAGTTATGTCCCCATACATCACGCATTGGTTTTGCACCGTAGGCTACGTAGGCTACGAACTTCTCACCTAGTAGTCTCTGACAGTCCATGGTTGGGTGGTGAAACATTTCTCCTAAGCTTGGCTGTAGGTGCTGATTACTGCTCAAGGGGGTTGTGTTTAAAGACGTTTAAAGGTTGTAAGTGCTCTGGGTTGGTGTCCAACTGGCTGGCTTCAAAGAAACTGTGGAAAGTTACAGGTCTTGGTTAGTTTTGGCCATATTGCAAAAGCTGATTACAGACTTACCGCATGTTCCATATTAAAGAGGATCAAGTCACATGGTGCTGTTAGACTGTGATGCCCACAGAGAACTGATCACAGAACAGTAATTAATGTCAGTCTGTCGATGTATCATGCAAGGGAAACTCGAAACTTCAATCAGCACAATGCTAACTAGGCCATCAGTTTCGTTCAACATCTTATAAATCCCAGTTCCTTATACTCAGGCCTGGTTTGTATCAGAAATTTTGGCAAGATTAACTACCATTACAATTGCTGAAGTCAGGCAGCCTGGCATACGTTTAAAAGTCTGATACTTAACTAAAAGAACCCTTGAGATTCAGACTTCAGAAACCACTTTTTCCTTCTTTGTCTTTTGGGCTCTTGACTGTGGCCACATCCTCCAGTTCTTCCTGTTGGAGAGTGGCATGAGCTGTTTGTTCATGTCATCAAACACTGCCCGCTTTCTAAGCTGCTGACATGGATGGAGAGAGTGTGAGAGGTTGGCTGCTTGCAGAGGCTCAGTTGCAGAGGTGTTTCCTGCAGGACTAGACAAGGGTGGAAACAGCTGGAGGCCAGCGCTCAAACAGCCTTTTCCTCTTCCCACTCTTTCTCTATATACACAGCACCCTTCGAGTTCTCACATCACAACAGTTCATGGCCAACAGTATCCCACCGTTCCTCAAGAGCACAGAGGGTCATCTTCAATATTCCGGACTCCCAAGTCCTCCTGCGATAACAGTCCATAGCTAAGTGCTTCTGGTTTGGCTTGGGTGGCATGATGGTTGTCCCGATATCCTATCACTCTCTCCCTTATGTCAGGCCTGAGCTTGACTACTACTTTTCTTTTTTTTTCCATTGGCCACCACAGCACTCTCGTAGCCATGGTAATGGAGGCCATCTCAAATCGAAAATAGTGTGGTTGTGTGTAGAAAGAAAGGAAATTTTAACAGTGTTATTAAACTTTACTAATGTTATGCCGGAGAGCGAGCAGCCAAAACACAACTTGGTCTCCTCAATTATTATGCAGATGTGGCTCAGTGCCTGAAACTACAATTTAAGACACATGCATAACATAAGCAACACACTCTCACACATAATCATGTGTGTTTGGCACTTTTAGGATCAGGCACACCCAAACCAATGGAAGACCACACACAAGTGTACACACCCAAGACATCTATGAACCTGTTTAATTCCATAAAGCCATCAGCAGAAGTTCAGTGAGGTTCATTTGAAACTAGTTTGGATAGAGTTGGTGAGTCCTCGCAGCTCTTGGATCCAAAATAATTGTTTACATTATGTTGATCTTCACTCTGTGGCAATTGTTGGATGGTGACAAATTGTTTGGTGTCATTTCCTGTCTGATTAAGAGAATGTCTGTTAGAGTGCCGGGGTGGAGCAGTTTGCCATGTAGATGATGTCAAACCACTTTAATACGATATAATACAGAGATGGAGACTAAAATAGTACATTAGGCTACTTGACGCCCTAGTGTTTTCACACATGTTAAAATTTAAAGAGAATGTGTCATAGAAAACACGATTTTGATCTTGTTGGATTTTTGTCAAAAAAGACAAAGCACTCTTCCCAGTCCAAAAATGGGTGTGCCATCACATCCGTGAGCTCTTTAACATATTGCCAATCATAACAAGAGTCATTACGTATATAGTAGATGTCTTAAAGGTATACAAACAAAAACACAATCACTTTTTTAAGTCTTGCATATCGATTTGACAGCACTACTTGCTTATATCACTCCTGAGATTTATTAATGTAAATTAATGGTTTTTGGATCAAGAAAAAAATAGAATCAATTGCATGTACATTTAGACTAATGCAATAGTAAGAAGAATGTGCACAGAAGTGTATAATATGCTGCAGTAACAGACCCTTAAGATGCGTATTAATTCTTCCTTTATATGCAGTTATTGGTACCACAATAAAGTCAACACACATACACAGGCTTAGATAAACACGCAAAACAGCTTCCTGGTGCTGACTGAGCATTTGAACACAATGGAAGAACACTTTCAGACAGAGGGCCGTGACACAGGAAGCACTCACCCCGTGACACAGGTTCATTGGCTGCCTGTGATTACAGGTCAGAGCTTGCAGTGCATCAAGCAGACTGTTGTGAGAGACGACTCTTGAGTCATGTTGGACAGTACCGCTGAATGCCATGCTGATGGCAAATGTGATAACATAATTACATACAATCTAATTTGGAGAGAATACAATCTAATCGGCAGAAGCCTTGTGTCAGCCCTGTGTAACAGTTTTTAAATAGTTTTAGAGAATTTCGAGAAATATAACAACATTTAAAAAAAAAACACACACACATTCTAATTGCTACAATTTTTAATTTGATAAAATTTTCAGGTATTAAAGGTTTGCTAATTGGTTTCTGTATATTTTACAACTTTGTATATGTCATTAAGTGATGTAAGGTTAGGATACCAATCTACTTGAGCTGTTTTCTTTTTACCTTAAAATGTACTGATAACCAATATGATAATACAGATGTTAAAAGAGAAAGCCAAATGATGATTGGTTTAATCAGAAACTCAAAATATTGTTATCTGAACCAAATTAATTATTACCAAATTAAGTTTATTTGACAAAAGAAGAAATGTTGTGATAAATCATGAAAATGATTTTTCTGTTTTTTTTTTTTTTTTCTGTAAATTACATTTTAGTGCATAAATTTTGCATTATATATACAAATATGCACTTGCCTTTGAAAAGCCATATATTAGCCATACTTCTTCTTGTATTGAAATCCTTCCTAATTGCAAAAAAGCAGAGGTTCTAGATCCAGTTTCCTGATGTCATTCCAGTGCGGTGTAAAGGTCACTCTGGAAATGTCATGATCTTTCTGGCATGCTTTCATTCATATGGGCCTAAGACGCTCACAGGAGGCCCTATAGGATGAACTCATCCGCCGTAACCTTTGGATAAAGCTCTCTTTGTATGTGATCATAGCGTCTTTCACTGAGAGGATATGCAAGAAACAGCTGCTGGAAAGATGATTCCAGAACTCTGATGGGCTCTCTGAGGCTTGCTGTTCACTTTCTATCTCTTTCCACACACACACTTAACCTGTTGATAGTCACAGCATATTTCTCAGGCCTGTCACTCATATAACCAAATAGGAAATCCTTTTTTTTTTTTTTTTTTACTCTGTGTGCAAGTCTATGTGTGCTTTTTTTTTTTTTTTTTTACCCCTTGGCATCGCCCAAGGGCAGTGCGCCTCTGCGGCTGACGGCAGCGCCTGAAACGTGTCAGGACAATTTAGCTGTTAGCTACCCCAAACACTGACCTCTTTTCCTGTCACACACTGGCCCCATACTCTTCACACACTCATAAATAGCGTGTGTTTACGCATTGGCAGGCTTTCTGGAATCGGTGATTCCATGCTGCTGCCGTCCAGCTCAGCTGTTCTGCATGCTTCAGTAACATTCATGGTGTGTAGACGGCTAGATATCCCGTAGGCCTCTCCTATGCCTACATTACCGTGAAAGCATCCCGTCTTTGGCATGAAAGGCCCGTGACTCAGACTTGTATATTTTCAGCTCTTTGTAAATCCATTGGGTGCAAGCCTTGTCTAATGCCAAGGGCACACTTCCGTTCTTCCCCTCCCCGGTTTCCTGTTTTGCCAGTGATGTCATTAGGAAGTAAAGAGAAGGTTGTCGGGCATCTCTCCTTGACAACAAAGTTCTTCCCACGCCAAGTGAGACCATTAATACTGACTTCACTTCCCACTCCCTCACAGTCGAAGACTGAAACAAAAGAACTGAGGGGTTTCCTCTTTATCTTTACTACTGACTCAAGGCGTTGACCGCTCTTATCAGTGTGTGACTTCATACACATCCGTGTGTCACAGGCGATGAATTGCCAGCCTTTATATCATCTGACATTTCAAAAGCCATAATGCTCATTTGTGGCCAGTGGAACACGCAACAATGCTTCCAAAATATGCGCCTGAATAGGGGTAACTGTGAAGTTTAATGCCGCTATATTGCAATTACTCATGCCCTATTTTAAGACTGTTGCTAAGGATATCATCGATTTCCTTTTTCTAATTAAACCAGCCAAAAAAAAAAAAAAAACACTCACACACACACACACACACACACACACATTGTGTGCCCTTAAGAACTAAAATTATACTGCCTTTTTTTTTTAATTCCAATTAAATTCTTGAACTTTAATAGAGTTTTGTAGCGAGAGGTCTACAATTGCAATTAGAAATTGATTTAAATAAAGCAAAAAAAAAAAAAAATGAAATTCAAAGGAGTGTGTAATTTAAAAAAAGCCTTGTTTTAAAGTGTAAAAATGTTTAAAAAGTTTAAATGTCTTTAAATGTTCTTAATGTGTTTAATACAACTATATAAATATACGTAGAAAAGTTATTTTTAAATTCTAATATTTCACAATATTACTTTTTTTTACTGTATTTCGATCTAATAAATGCAATAAACACAGCCTTGATGAGTATAACGGTATTTCAAAAACATTTTTAAAAAATGGGGTCTTACCGACCCCAAACTTGTGAACCATAGTAATATAAATATTATTTCTTAATCAAACTTGGTAAATGCTATTTTATAGACAAGAATAGAAAAAAGATCCCCAGTTTCCTCAAATTCACACTCATGAATTTAAAGGGACCTATTATGCCCCTTTTTACAAGATGTAAAATAAGTCTCTGTGTATGTGAAGTTTCAGCTCAAATACCCCACAGATCATATGTTTTATAGCATGTTAAAATTGCTACTTTTTGGAGGTGAGCAAAATGTGTCGTTTTTGTGTGTGTCCCTTTAAATGCAAACGAGCTGGTGCTCCCGGCCTGCTTTCAAAAAGAGGGTGGAGCTTCAAGAGCGCATGCTCCGGCATACCAGCAACAACAAAACAGGTCAATCTCACGCACTGAAAATGTCAGAAACTTGTGTTCAACCTTATATGTTTCAAAATCAACCTTTGTGAAATCCAGTGTTGAAAAGACCCTCGTTTGTGAAGCAGTCCGGCGCAAAATGATCGGCACAAACGTATTACTTTACCGATTTCCTTCGTAAATGAAATTTATCTGAATCAGCTAGTTTTGAAGAGACTGCTGTTGATTTATAGCAATTACGAAAAGAAAATGTGAGCGTACATTATTTTTACCATTATAGGCTGGTGGTTCTCACACACTGCGGACACACATCTCTGTTCAAACACCTTATAAGAGTGAATTTTGCATAATAGGTCCCCTTTAAAAGGAGCCGATTCTCCAATAATACCCTTTTTGGTGTATTACAATCATATTCTGTGGATAACGTGACTTGATTTGCATTCGTAGTTTTCTGGAAATAGTTTGTTTCTCAAATAAATGGTCTAACTCTCTTTTTCTTTCTCTTCTTCTAGGCCTTTTATGTATCGGACCTCTTCAAACCCAAAGCCAAGGCTGCCACTCCACCTCCCTCGCCAATCAAGAAAGAGCTCCTCCCCTCTTCTGACATCATAGAGAGGAACAACCATCACAACATGGTGTAGGAGGGGGGAACGGGAGGATCCGTCTGAAGTCTCCCCATCCCTCACCCCCTCCCCCATCCCATGAAGAAACCAGAACAGCCACCTGTGACAGAGGAGCTACGGCCTAGCTGACACCTCCTCTCTCTCATCTGACAGTAGAATGTAGGGACAGGACAGAGACAATCCTATTGACTCTTATTATGAATTTATAAAGACCTCACTATCCTAGAGCCCAATCCGAAAGGCAAAACGGACACGAAGCTAACGAAAAAGTGATTTCTCCCTCAAAATATTGCGCGATTTGTTGCGGAGAATGAATTCAGCTCGGGCAAACCGGCCCATCGACGAAAGTAATACACAGAAATGCGTAAATGAATGACAACGAAAGGAAGGAGAGAGTGAATGTGAGGCTGGTCACGTGACCAGCGCTTCTCTCTTTCCGACCGTCTCTTTCTATTGTCTCTGTGGCCTTTCAGTAACCGCATAGGACAACAAATTCCTTATGAATAGGAATGATTAGTTTTACCTGCGATGTAATTAGCACAGATATATTAACAATATAAAGAAGAATAACTTATAGCACTATATCCAAGTTCGTTGTTAAATGTCACCACTCGCTATCTGAGAAGTGTAGCTTTGAGAAGCTTGATGAAGGTCCGTACACGAGATCAACACCCATCAAAGCTGATCTTCGCTACCCGAACAGTGGCCTAACTGCATTTTAACGGGTTTTAAATGGTGGGTGGGTGGGTACGGGACTTTTTTTTAGATAAAGACTGATTTCAAATAGATTTTTATTTTAGTAAATGATTTCACGATGCCCGAACTCTGGGGGCGTGGCTGAGCCGTGCCGCCTCGCTGTCTTCTGATTGGTCAGAGCTAACGCAGGGGGCGGGGTTAGACGTTGGGGAGGATGGCGTAGAGGTGTGTCTCGCCACCACGGTCTTTGGGATTGATTCCCACCGACTGCACTGGCACATTTTTTTATTTTTATTTTTTTTTTTTTATTATTTTTGGAACTGGGAACGAGCCTCTTCCGCTGGCTGGTTTGATCTCTTTCCCTTCCAACTGCATAATCACTCAACTCTAGTTGTGTGTTTTTACCCATAATGCCACCTGTGCCCTCTGCCTGTCCTGGCAAGAGTCAAACTGCCCCAAACCCCGACGGGGTTAAGGGGATGTGGGGTCCCTCAGCAGGACGCTCCGTCTCACGTTTGCGTGTTTATATGTGTCGCATATGTTTCCGCAGCCAGTCCTGGTGCAGTTGGCCGTTGCCATGTGAAGAAACTTAAGAAAACTGTGGACTTTTTTTTTTCTTTTCTAAATGCCTTTTCTTAGCCTTGATGATCCTATCGTGATGATGTCTACTGTCCCCACTAACAGCTGTACAGTACTGCCTGACTTTTACAGAGAACACATCCATACAACACAACTCAAGCTCCAAATGTGTTGCACATCCCTCCCATTGTATAGTCCGTCCTATCATTTCAACAAACCGTTTTATTTCTTTCTCAGAAATATATAAATAATGTATAGATCACTAAAATTAACTATGTAAGATATTATTTCTGAACGTGTTTAGATATATCCACTATGAATTTAAAAAGCAATGTGTCATGACCTGTGTTATTTACAAAGTGCTGCTTTTATGAGCATTGATTGACAGATTTTTGTATTTAGGTAACTAAAATATTGTAGATTTGTGATAGTACGTTTTTAATAAGCGTTGAATAAAACACATACAATTGTATCAAATTCACTATTAGTATTTTTGTATTGTCTCATTTTGTACAAAAGAAATAATAGCAAAATGTTTTTTGTTTTTTTTTCTGCTAAATGTACTTAGCTCTAATACATGTGCTTTTAAATAAAAGCTCGTTATAAACAACAAAAAAGTGTTTGGTTTCTCATTGCGTGAAATTGAAATTGTCCTAGTGCTCGATGAGTTAAGTATAAAAGTTTGTTTCCGCCATGGAATGAAACAATTTAAAAGATAATTGCGACTTTTTATTTCACAATTCTGACCTTTTTTTTCCTCAGAATTGTGAGATTTTTTTTTTTTTTATCACAATTGTGAGAAAAAAGAATTGAGATAAGTCAGAATTGCGAGAAAAAAGTACAAATTGTGAGAAATAAATTTGCAATTGTGAAGAAAAAAGAATTGTGAGAGAAAAAGTCAGAATTGTGAGATATAAACTCAATTAATTTTCACAGTTCTGACTTTTTTCTCACAATTGCGAATTTATTTCTCAATTCTGACTTTTTATCTCACAATTCTGACTTGTCTCACAGTTGCGAGTTTATATCTCGCAAATTCTGACTTTATAACTTGCAATTGCAAGTTTACATCATGCAATTCTGAGAAAAAAGTGAGAATCGAGAACTTGCAACTACGGGAAAAGTCACAATTACCTTTTTTACTTTTTATTCAGTGGCAGAAACAAACTTCTATAGTAAACAACATTAAAATTTCAAACAGAACATTTTTATGTGGCATTATGTTACTTAAGTGATTTCTATTTTAATGTTTTAAAAAGCTGAATTTTCAGAATCAGTACTCCAGTCATCAGTGTCACATGATCCTTCAGACATCATTGTAATATGCTGATTTAATGCTAAAGAAACATTTCTTATAATCAAAGCACAGTTGTGCTACTATTTGGTACTTTTTTCAGGATATAAAGTTCAAAAGAAAATTTTTGGAGCAATGTAAAGTCATTTTTGATCAATGTATGCATCATTGCTGAGCCCAAACTTGTGTGTTTGGTGTCTTAACGGGTGTTTGGTATTATTCTCGGGTACAGTGTGTTACCGCCAATGTGAAATTGTCCTAGTGTTCGATGAGTAAACCACATTCGTTTAAAAGAGAACATTTTTATGTGGCATATTACGTGTGTTACTTAAGTACCCATCATAAAAAGTTCGAAAAAGAAGCTAAATGAATTGTCTTGGAATTAAATAATAAGATTTTAGTGCCCTCAGCATGTTTCAATCAGGGCTGGGCGTTCTTGTTTTCCTAGGACTAAGACTGTGACTTCATATTTGGCTGTATGTTGAGGTGCCATGATCATAACGTTAGGCTCCCTGACGGTGGCACGCTGTCATATTCTCCAGCGTTATGCAGTATGTTCACCGTATAGCCTGAAACATCTCTACAAATTACTCTAATATGCAACTAACCAATCAAATTGAACAGTTTAATAAGGGAAAATGAATGCCGCCAAAGGCTGGTGCGTTGAACAGTGGGCACGTTACATCAGTGGGTTGGGTTCGGGCCAGGCTTTTGAGGTCTTCGCTGATGGATTGAGGCGATGGCATTGAGAGCAGTCCTGGTTCTGTGGTCATGTTTGGCTGAGGGAAGGAAGCCGGGGAGGCCTGTAGGCAGGACTGATGCCAGTACTGAAGAACACGAGCAAAGTTGTTTTACTCCTACCGCCGTGAGCCTCAGCACAGGCTGGGTTTTTTTTAAGTCGCAAAGGCTGGGCTATTTCACTGGTTTTGCACTGACATCTACATTAAGCCACCAAAACTAGTCCTGCCTCTTAAATGGGCCATCAGGTTGCAACTTTTCACCTAGATTAACCTCAATATAAGGCAGATGCTGACTGCATCAACTGCCATAATAACTTAAACCAGTAAATTTAATGAAGAGCTCATTTAAACATGATTTCTGACAGATAAATAAATAAGGGTGAATGCAGGTAATATGGGACACTTTTTTGTAGTTTATGTATTTATGTTTTTCTATTTCCTCTGTATTGTGTAGTGTAGACCTTTAGCTATGTAAACTGGTATTGTGTGAGTGGTTAAGTCATTTGGCATCATATTTTAAATCAACTCCAGTGACAAATAATCAGACATAGTCCCATTTTATCTGTATTCACCCTAATACCATATAAAGGTGATATTCAGTAATATTTATGAGTATTAATGGAATGTTACGGTATTATGTAAATAAAAAGAAGGTTTGTATTTTTCCAATGTTATATTTGTCCCATGCTACCTTCTCTACTGCCCTGCACCAAGTGAATGGGGATTTTCAAACTGACATCAGTCTGTTATTTTCAACCTGAAATAAAACACCCTCAACATTCACGCTTAGAAAAACGCCTATACATATGTAATAAAACCAGCCTCAATGCTGAGCAGATAAACTCCCGAATTACATCTGCTGTCACTGCTTGAGTTTAATGACTTTATTGGTTTGTGCAGGGAGGTTTATGAGACCCTCAACATACAGTACGGCCTCATTACACATTACTCCAGGTACAAGAAGAGCACTGTAACCAGTGGAGGAGCTGTCCAGCCAGAAGCTGCTGTGGTAAGGATGAGAATCAGGCCGTATCGAGGGCAGACCCAGCAGGAAGGACGTCTAGAGGCTCTGAGGGTCTTTTCACTCTACGGCCCACCGTGAGGAGGGGCGACAGGGCTGGGCTCCGCTCTCCACTTCCTTTAGGGAAATGGAGCACATTCCTGATCCAACCTAGAAATGCACAGGAATAATCACAAAGAGGAAAGAGAGAGAGAAAAAGGGAGGTGGGAGTCATCTGCACAACCAATCAAAGCTGAATGCAAAGGTCAAAGGTGATGGTATACAGTAACTATAACATTCAAATAAAATGGGCGTTTAAACTGAAACCTGGAATTGCAGAACAGCATGGCACAAGAAGATCACTAATATACCTACCTAACAGGAAGTCAGTGAAGGGATGCTAAAATAGGATGAGATATGGTTCCTCTTTTTAGTCCCAGTCAAAAGTCTCATGGCTGCATTTTGAACATCTTGCAATCATGATAATGAAGACTGAGGGACACCAGAATAAAGAGTTATAATAATCCAATCGTGATGTTACAAGTGCATGAATAACAACTTCTAAATCTTTACTTGAAAGAAGATGCTTCAACTTTGCAATATGTCTCAAATAAAAAAAGCTTCCTCTAATAACAGCACTGATTTGTTTATCAAAAAAAAAAAAAAAGTGAAGAGTCAAAGATCACTCCAAGGTTTTTGATTTGTTTGCATACACTGGTTGAGAGATGTCCTAACTGGGCTTCCAGAGCAGAGGAGGAATTTACAGGACAACCTAGAGTCAAAACCTGTTTTATCCTCATTTAGCTGCAGAAAATTAAAGGCGCCGTAGAACGTGTTTTCAAAAGATGTAATATAAGTCTAAGGTGTCCCCTGATTGTGTCTGTGAAGTTTCAGCTCAAAATACCCCATAGATTTTTTTTATTCATTTTTTTAACTGCCTATTTTGGGGCATCATTAACTATGCGCCGATTCAGACTGCGGCCCCTTTAAATTCTCGTGCTCCACGCCCCCAGAGCTCGCGACTGCCTTAAACAGCATAAACAAAGTTCACACAGCTAATATAACCCTCAAAATGGATCTTTACAAAGTGTTCGTCATGCAGCATGTCTAATCGCATAAGTATGGTATTTATTTGGATGTTTACATTTGATTCTGAATGAGTTTGATAGAGCTCCGTGGCTAAAGCTAACATTACACACTGTTGGAGAGATTCATAAAGAATGAAGTTGTGTTTATGAATTATACAGACTGCAAGTGTTTAAAAAATGAAAACAACAGTCTTGTCTCCGTGAATACAGTAAGAAATGATGGTAACTTTAACCACATTTAACAGTACATTAGCAACATGCTAACGAAACATTTATAAAGACAACTTACAAATATCACTAAGAATATGATATCATGGATCATGTCAGTTATTATTGCTCCATCTGCCATTTTTCGCTGTTGTTCTTGCTTGCTTACCTAGTCTGATGATTCAGCTGTGCACAGATCCAGACGTTAATACTGGCTGCCCTTGTGTAATGCCTTGAACATGGGCTGGCATATGCAAATATTGGGGGCGTACATATTAATGATCCCGACTGCTACGTAACAGTCGGTGTTATGTTGAGATTCGCCTGTTCTTCGGAGGTCTTTTAAACAAATGAGATTTACACAAGAAGGAGGAAACAATGGTGTTTGAGACTCACTGTATGTCATTTCCATGTACTGAACTCTTGTTATTCAACTATGCCAAGGAAAATTCAATTTTTAATTCTAGGGCACCTTTAATTGTCATCCACCTCTTGATGTCAGTTACACATTTCAATAACACACTGAATGAAACATTGGTGTCAAGCCTTACTAGAAGGTTAAACTGAGAATCGTTCACATAACAGTGATATGAAATGTTGGCCAAAGGAAGCATAAAAAGGGAAAACGATAAAGGTCCCAAAATGGATCCCTGGGGCACACCACACAAGACAGGCACAGATGATAAGGAAAAAATTCCTCAATTTACAGAAAAAGTCCCATTCTCAAAGTAAGAAGCAAACCACTGTAATACAGTGCTTTGGATACCTACCATTCATTCTAGTCATTCAAAAAAAATGTTATGGTCAATGGTATCAAATGCCGCACTCAGGTCCAACAAAACCAGCACAACACAAGAGCCTGAATCCATAATAGTATTATTATTATATGTACTATTTATTTTTGATTGTGTGTGTGTTTCATGATTGTTGTACTGTTTAAATTAACCTGAAAAATCTATAACAGGCAATTTAATGGCAGGTTCCATTGTGTCAACTTACCCCATAGTGTCAATGTGTGTTCAATGAACTTGCAGCTTTTTTTTTTTTTTTTTTTTTTTTTTTCCTGGCCAGAATTGATGAAAATGTGGTAACACTTTACTTAAAGCCCCTATGTATAATGCATTATAAAGGTATTTATAATGCACGTTAGAATACATTATATCTTGTCATGAACAATTGTAACCAGTTAAAATGGATTATAATATTTGCAGAATCTGAAATTGGTTGTTTGTCATTTGTTTTAATGCATTATGCATTCTAAAAGTGTGTTAATTTTAATGTATTATAACTGTGGTTACAATTATTCATCAGATCATACAATGCATTGTAACTTACATTACAAGGCAATAAAAATACTTATTTATAATGCATTATACATAATGGTTTTAAGTAACGTGTTACCAAAAAAGTTCTATTAATTAATTATTTTTTTCTAGCCATGATTGTAAGATTTGTGTCTCTGCTAGCAAACTTTCAAAATAAACATATAACCTGAAAAACATTCACTGGAGTAAAATGTGTGACAACAAGCCCCAGTCTTCCAAAAAAAAAGATGAAAGGGTTATTTATGGTGAGAGAAATGAGTTACTGGTGTTTGACGCAGAACACAATTTTCATGGTAAATCCATTATGAATAGTAGCAACATTTCCAGACACTAATCCACACACAGAAGCATTTATGGTTATTTTTTCCCCCCTCTTCTTATGAGGGCACATGTGTAGGTGGGTCTCACAGGAATTAATCAAACTCTGATTTCTAAGGGATTATCCTGCAGCTCAATTGAATTTTGTCAGATTTACAGTATTAAAACAATATCACAGAATTTCCGGTTGGCTTCAAACATAATAAGAAAGCAATCCAAAGAACATCCTCTTAATTGTCAAAGACAGGATTGGCCCACTTTAGGCTGCTCTCATTTTTGTCATACAGAGATTGAGTCATATTAGGAATTTTGCTGGGAAATTTTGCATATCTATCAGATTTACTTTTAAAATAAACATCTGCAGATAATGAGGATCATGTTGCTCATTTACTGTACGTGACGAGAGTTATTTTGTAATTAAAGTTAGCATGTTTTGTTTTGATTTCATTAAATTTGGTTTATACGGTTTATCATTAGACCTGAAAACGCCCATGATGTTTTTCTTTCCTTTTCTGACTAGTGTAAACATAGCCTGTTTGAACTAGGCAAGAAGAAACTAGGGAATATGTCATATGTAATGGTTCATATCTTCAAAAAGGTATCAGGTTTGGTTGCGTTTTTCACTTGTCGTTGCAGAAGTCATTCACACTTCTGCTTTTCCGTTGTTTTTTTATGTTTTTTAATGAGACGCTCAAGTCTCAAGTTGCTGAAAAACTTTGCGTATGTATTAGTATTTTTATATGTAGGCCTAATTAAATGTAGAATATGTTTAAATCCGGTTGAATCCAAATGTTTTGAATCGGACAGGGTCATCAATGAGTTCAGTTTAGCTTTGTGTTTCACTACTCAAGTGCATCATGCAACAGCATGGTTCTGTGCAACTCAATTGCTGTATTTGAAAACATCCTGTTATCATGCAGTCCGTAAGTAAAACCTTGTTTTGATTTGTGGAGCCGATTTCCCAAACATTACTCAAACTTGCCATACAACATCTGCAATGAAGGGTGATCGTTGTGCAAAAGCAGATACTGGAGGTCTTAATGGAGTCTGAATAAATGAAACAGCTGGGATAATTGGAGCATTTTTTCTTTGTTTTTTGCTCATTTATTCAGACAAAATTTAGTGTAAAGTTTTGAAATTCGACATTAGCTATCAACACCCAGGTTAATTCAGTTTATAACTTAATTGAGAAAGACACAAAGATTAAATTAATTCAGCACTCATGAAAGAGCATAAACAGCATAAAACAGCATAAAAATCAGCAATATTGTGAAATATTACAGAATTTAAAAAACAATTTTCTATTTGAATACACTTTAAAATGTAATTATTCCTGTGATCAAATCTGAATTTTCAGCATCATTACTCCAGTCTTCAGTGTCACATGATCCTTGAGAAATCATTAGTGCTGGTTTACTGCTCAAGAAACATTTCTTATTATTATCAATGTTAAAAAAAACAGTTGTATAAAAAGGGTTAGTTCAGCCAAAAAATGAAAATTCTGTCATTAATTACTCACCCTCATGTCGTTCCACACCCGTAATACCTTTGTTCATCTTCGGAACACAAATTAAGATATTTTTGATGAAATCTGATGCTCAGCGAGTTGATTTACACTTTCAATGCCCAGAAAGCTACTAAAGACATATTTAAAACAGTCCATGTGACTACAGTGGTTCAACCTTAATGTTATGAAGGGACGAGAATACTTTTTGTGCGCCAAAAAAGCAAAATAACGACTTCATTCAACAATATCTAATGATGGGCAATTTCAAAACACTGCTTCATAAAGCTTTGAAGCTTTACAAATTTTTTGTTTCGAATCAGTGGTTTGGAGCGTGAAAGTCACATGATTTCAGTAAACAATGCTTCGTTGCGTCATAAGTGTTTCGACATTTCAATGGTTTGTGTGACTTTGGCAGTTTGATTGACACTCCGAATCACTGATTCGAAACAAAAGCTTCGAAGCTTCATGAAGCAGTGTTTTGAAATCGCCCATTACTAGATATTGTTAAATAAAGTCGTTTTTTTTTTGGCGCACAAAAAGTATTCTCATCGCTTCATAACATTAAGGTTGAACCACTGTAGTCACATGAACTGTTTTAAATATGTGTTTAGTAGCTTTCTGGGCATCTGAAAGTGTTAATGATCTTGCTGGCAATGCAGGCCTCACTGAGCCATCAGATTTGATCAAAAATATCTTAATTTGTGTTCTGAAGATGAACAAAGGTCTTATGGGTGTGGAACAACATGAGGGGGAGTAATTAATGACAGAATTTTCATTTTTGGGTGAACTAACCCTTTAATATTTTTTTGTTTGTCAGGATTTTTTAATGAATAGAAAGCATGTTTTTGAAAAAGAGACATTTCAATTGTGCATTCAACAATGAATACTGTTGATTGGGACATTTTAATTGGTTCATTGATCAGGAAAACACATTAAATAGCTGTTTTTAAAACATTGTCATTGCTGAATCAACATGATAGAATAAGCAAAGTATAACTCCGGTTTACGGTACGACTTCAGTTCGGTGACAGTCATCGATCGACTGGCTTTTAGTGGTCTCGCTGTTTACGGCACACCATTAGAGATGACAAGATTGACTATAACTCTCTGGATATTACTGCCAATGGCATAACAATGACGTTAGTTCTCCTCCAATAAATGTAAACTGTGTTCAATTAGTTGCAGTTGTTGTGCGTTCATGTCTCCCATGGTTCTGCGCAGGAGGCTCATGCTCTATGAGGAGTGCAGGCTTTGAAGCTTCTCTGCAAAAGCGGGTTTTCCTGCTCTGTCTGATCTGTTTGGGTCTGGGGTTTATCTGATCATCAGATGGACACAGCATGCTGAAAGACGGTCACAGATACCTGAGGACTGAAACTGTAGAAACCTCTTTGCTGAAGTCCTTCTGTGTTTGATTAAAGCCAGAAAAGTGGAAGCAGGCAGAAATTATAGATCAAAATGGAAGAGAATGTTTTAAATGTCAGTCTGTTTGTCACACAAAGGTTATTTGCCTTCAGAGAACTTGGAATATAGTGCATGAATTGTATGGGCCACTCCATGTTCTTTTTGAAGCTTTGACAGTTCTTATTCACTTTCAACCATCTGAGGGTGGAGTCATCCATCCTGCCAGTGCTGAGAAAAGCCAGACACAGGTTGCCACAAATATAGTGATCAGAAAAGTCTTCAAAAAATGATTTGCTACTTTATACCTTAGAAAAGGGCTAGCCAACCCTGCTCCTGAAGTTCGATCGTTCTGCAGAGCTCCAACCCTAATCGAACACACCCTAAGAGTTAATCAAGGGTTGTGTCTGAAATCTTAGGCAGCTAACTTGTTGCCTTGCTGCAGGCAGCATTTACGCACAAAGGTACCTCTGGGACTCCTGAGGCTTAGTTTATAACCGAAGGCCGGAACACACCAAGCCGACGCCGACGAACTGGTGGCGACGAAAGCAGACTGCGGGGTTGGCTCACGTCAGCAGCGTCTGGGTCCAAAGTTGCCCTGACACACCAAACCGTCGCTCGACAGCCGACGGCCAAGTAGCACGTCAGTTCTGCGTCTGCGCGAGATGAAATGCCTTTCCGAACCAGCAGGTGACAGTATCTGAACAGCCAATCAGAATGATCAGATGGCCCGAAAGGCCGACGAGCTCCGACGCGATTCAACATGTCGAATCGGCCGAAAAAGGGCGACGAGGACCAACTTCAGCTGACGGTGTGGAACACACTGAGAAAACGTAGTCGGCCGACGAACAAAAACTGCCCGACGGGTGACCGTCGGCTTGGTGTGTTCCTGCCTTCAGGGGCCATTTACAACACCGTTTTCAACAAAAAATGTAAAACTTTTTAATGCGTTTTGGCCGTTCATTTACACAACAACAGCATTTTGGGGGCCTGAAAATGCAAACTTTTGAAAACGAGTTTCAAAATGCAAGATTAGAAAAAAACTACCTCACGAATTTGTGAAAAGAGGCGTCATGAACATGCGTATTATGTGTTCAGTCTATAGTGTTTCTTTACAAAGTGGCATCGCCATCTACTGGCCTGGCAGCAGAATACAGCATTTTTAGTCGTTTTTTGCGGATCAGTGTGAATCGTCTTGATATCGGCGTCAACGGTGCCTTTAAATTGAGACGTCCTTTGACGGAGCTTGATGATGTGGCAGCCGTGATATTCAGCCTTACTAGGACGCAGTCTTCGGATTGAGAAGCACCTATGCTGCCTTTAAAAACTGATTAAATGAAGGTATCTTAGTAGACAAGATGTGTCACGAGCATTGCATTTGGTGTTATGTTGCCTTCCAACCTCCACATCCTGCCTGCGGAGGCAGCATTTTTAAACTTTTGGATGCAGCCAAGTTGTTTCAGGTTAGTTGAAAATTATAGGCAAGTATGTTGAAGCAGGCTGACTTTATATCCATAACTGTGACTTTATATCTCCAAATTGCAACTTTATTTTTAATAATTGTGACTTTATTGGTCATAGTAGCAACTTTATTCTTTATTCGTAATTTCAATATTATAGCTCATAAATACATTTTTCACAACTGCAACTTTATATTTTATAATTGCTTTATTTCTACTTTTTTTTTTTACAGTATTTTATTTCTCTTAATTATGAATTTATATCTAAAATTGCTACTTTATTTTTCACAATTTTGATTTTATTTCTCATCATGTTATTTTTTTTCAAAACTGCGACTGTTTCATACTTGCTACCTTTTCTCATAATTGTGAAATTTTCATAATTGTAACTTTATTTTTCATAATTTAATTATTGTAGCTCACAATTGTCTGTATATGTAAAATATGGTGACATTATTTTTTTATAATTGTGACTTTTTTCACAATTTTAATTTTATTTTTTCTTAATTGCGACTTAATATCTCAAAATTGCATTTTTTTTTTTTTTTTGGGGGTCATAACTACATCTTTATTTTCCATAATTTTCACTATATTCCTCCCAGTTGCAACTTTATCATGATTGAGTTGTGGTTTTGTGCTATACAATGTAACTTGATATGTCACAGTGTGGTTCTTACCATACAATGCGACAGTTTTAACGTTTATTTCACAATAAACATACTGTAACTAAAAATAAATAAATAAAATAAAAACTTTCTTTGGGAGGTGAACTATCCCTTTAAATCTTCTAAGCTCTGAAAGAGCAACCTGTTAGCACTAACATTTTCCTTTAGGCCTAACTCTAGTCCCAAACTAAGCCTAAAGTCTGGGTCGAAGATGGGAATGTCTTTATCAAGGATGTTAGTCCAGGAGCAAACGCTACATGGCAAAATCAAGGTAGGCATCAGGATTTTATACTATGAAACATTCTAAGCTCAACAAGACAACAACAATTCTGGATGTTGCTAATGCTAACAGTCAGTAAATCCGTATGGAGGGCTCCTCGGCAAATGTAAGATGTAATGATACTCATTGCCAACTTGAAATAAGCTAATGTCTCATTACTGGACAGTTTATTATAGCTGTAAACTACTTTGAACCATTAGTAAAAATGAAGTCAAACACATATGGTTTGTTTTAGCCAGGAGCTTTAAAAAAATCATTTTTTAAATATTCAGCTTCAGCTGCTTTGTTTGTTGCAAAATGTCAGTCAGGAGATGTTGCTTCCTTGTGAGGAATGAAATGGCCTTTATCCAGCTGGTCAGAGTCCTCATTCATGCTGCATTAGTGATAATTGTGTGGAGGTCCAAATCCATCTCTGTACTGTCTGTTACTCTCAGGGACAGAACATGTCCCACTTTCCAGTAATGAGATGAAGCATGTTTGGAATCTGTGAGTAATGATGGTGTAAGGATGAGTCTTTGCTTAATGTGCACAACCTAACATACTACTCACTGGTGGACACCTGTGTCCTGTCTCCTGTCTCATGTAGTCAGAATTGGACAGAAATGATCTGGAACACATCAACGGCAGACGATTAGGGAGGTTTTCTCTTCCCTTCTCGGTCTTTTGCGTTTTCCCCAAAACAACATATTTTATTGTCAACCGAGACAAATGGTCTGCCTATATCTAGCTGTCACTAGTAAAATTACATCGAGGTGAAGTCATACATTTTGTGTGCCAGATATCTAAACTATAAATTATTATGTTCTTGTTATGTGGGGTGCAAACATCTAAGACCTCTATTTGGCATTTTTCTAATTTAACTTTTTTTTAAACATTTTTTTATTACAGATTAAAGTTTTGGATATGAACCAATTTGTACCTTGTATAGGAGCAAATCTGCAAAAATAATAAATAAATGAGTAAATGTGAATGATTGATAAAATAAATAATTATGTGTACTTCATAAAAAAAAAAAAAAATGCATAAATAATCCAATGGGGTAACTGTTTTACATTTCCATAAAAAATATAGTTATTTAGTCATAAATTTAATTTATTAATTTACTACATGTCTTTATAAAACTTTTTATTGATTTGTATTCTTATTGATATTTCCTTCTACCATTTAAATGAACAAATTAGTAAACTAATAAATACATTTATGAATACATTTTTAAGTACAGTTTCCCTATTAGATCATGTATTTGTTTGTGTATTTATCACTTTCTCTTGGATCATTTATTTATTTATGAATTTATTACTTTCTTGTGTTCCATCCATCCATCCATCCATCCACTTTATTTAAATTACATGTCATTTAAATGTACTTTTAAAAATATTTATTTAATTGCATTTAATTTAATTGTAATTATTTAAATTATTTATTTAGTGAATATATTATTAATGTCAGATTTTCATTGAGGGCTTTTGGACTCCACAGCATGAGCATGTTAGAAAGAGACATATGAGTACATATACTTGTGATTACATTGGTGAGTAACTGTCTTTCGATGGAAACTGTCGTCTATGCTAACGCAGAGATTTTCCACACAGCAGAGTTAGTAAGTGATATGAACACATGTTGATGGTATTACTAGGTCAGATGGCATCAGGGGAGCTGGACTCCTCCACACTGTCACTCACATTCACACTCTTCCCTCCTTCCTCATCTGCTGTTATTCTCTGTCACTCCCTGTTTGCTCTGAGACCTGCAGCATTGCTCTTCTGGCCTCTCTTGCACATTATCTCTTGTAAACTCACTCCCCTGATTTATATGTCAGTCACCTTTTTCATCATCATGCTGTCTTTCACTGTAAAAAAATGAACAACAAATCAAGGCAGAATTGAGATTTGAGTTAGCACTTTGTTTAGCCAATTTAAATTTCATTGTTCATTAAAAAATATCAAACTATTTTGTTCAGCCAATAACAAATCCCAGCATGCACTGCTTCGGCAAGAACGAATGAGGTTCATTCTCGTGTTATGCAGCACATTTGATCTTCCGCAAGAACCAATGAGGTTCATTTTCATGTGTTATGGAGCACATTTGATCTTCCGCAGGGACCAATGAGGTTCATTCTCGTGTGTTACGCAGCATGTTTGAGTTTCGGCAAGAACCAATGAGGGTCATTCTCGTGTTACGCAGCACATTTGATCTTCCGCAAGAACCAATGAGGTTCATTCTCGTGTTATGCAGCACGTTTGAGTTTCGGCAAGAACCAATGAGGGTCATTCTCGTGTTACGCAGCACATTTGATCTTCCGCAAGAACCAATGAGGTTCATTCTCGTGTTATGCAGCACGTTTGATCTTCCGCAAGAACCAATGAGGTTCATTCTCGTGTTACGCAGCACATTTGATCTTCCGCAAGAACCAATGAGGTTCATTCTCGTGTTATGCAGCACGTTTGATCTTCCGCAAGAACCAATGAGGTTCATTCTCGTGTTACGCAGCACATTTGATCTTCAGCAAGAACCAATGAGGTTCATTCTCGTGTTATGCAGCACGTTTGATCTTCCGCAGGAACCAATGAGGTTCATTCTCGTGTTACGCAGCACGTTTGATCTTCACAAGAACCAATGAGGTTCATTCTCGTGTGTTACGCAGCACGTTTGATCTTCAGCAAGAACCAATGAGGTTCATTCTCGTGTTACGCAGCACATTTGATCTTCTGCAAGAACCAATGAGGTTCATTCTCGTGTGATACGCAGCACATTTGATCTTCCGCAAGAACCAATGAGGTTCATTTTCATGTGTTATGGAGCACATTTGATCTTCCGCAGGGACCAATGAGGTTCATTCTCGTGTGTTACGCAGCATGTTTGAGTTTCGGCAAGAACCAATGAGGTTCATTCTCGTGTTACGCAGCACATTTGATCTTCCGCAAGAACCAATGAGGTTCATTCTCGTGTTATGCAGCACGTTTGATCTTCCGCAGGAACCAATGAGGTTCATTCTCGTGTTACGCAGCACGTTTGATCTTCACAAGAACCAATGAGGTTCATTCTCGTGTTACGCAGCACATTTGATCTTCCGCAAGAACCAATGAGGTTCATTCTCGTGTTACGCAGCACATTTGATCTTCCGCAAGAACCAATGAGGTTCATTCTCGTGTTACGCAGCACGTTTGATCTTCAGCAAGAACCAATGAGGTTCATTCTCGTGTTACGCAGCACATTTGATCTTCCGCAAAAACCAATGAGGTTCATTCTCGTGTTACGCAGCACATTTGATCTTCCGCAAGAACCAATGAGGTTCATTCTCGTGTTACGCAGCACATTTGATCTTCCGCAAGAACCAATGAGGTTCATTCTCGTGTTACGCAGCACGTTTGATCTTCCGCAAAAACCAATGAGGTTCATTCTCGTGTTACGCAGCACGTTTGATCTTCACAAGAACCAATGAGGTTCATTCTCGTGTGATACGCAGCACGTTTGATCTTCAGCAAGAACCAATGAGGTTCATTCTCGTGTTACGCAGCACATTTGATCTTCCGCAAAAACCAATGAGGTTCATTCTCGTGTTACGCAGCACATTTGATCTTCCGCAAGAACCAATGAGGTTCATTCTCGTGTGTTACGCAGCACGTTTGATCTTCAGCAAGAACCAATGAGGTTCATTCTCGTGTTACGCAGCACATTTGATCTTCCGCAAAAACCAATGATGTTCATTCTCGTGTTACGCAGCACGTTTGATCTTCTGCAAGAACCAATGAGGTTCATTCTCGTGTTACGCAGCACGTTTGATCTTCTGCAAGAACCAATGAGGTTCATTCTCGTGTTACGCAGCACGTTTGATCTTCAGCAAGAACCAATGAGGTTCATTCTCGTGTTACGCAGCACATTTGATCTTCCGCAAAAACCAATGAGGTTCATTCTCGTGTTACGCAGCACATTTGATCTTCCGCAAGAACCAATGAGGTTCATTCTCGTGTGTTACGCAGCACGTTTGATCTTCAGCAAGAACCAATGAGGTTCATTCTCGTGTGTTACGCAGCACATTTGATCTTCCGCAAGAACCAATGAGGTTCATTCTCGTGTGTTACGCAGCACATTTGATCTTCCGCAAGAACCAATGAGGTTCATTCTCATGTTACGCAGCACGTTTGATCTTCACAAGAACCAATGAGGTTCATTCTCGTGTTACGCAGCACGTTTGAGCTTCACAAGAACCAATGAGGTTCATTCTCATGTTACGCAGCACATTTGATCTTCACAAGAACCAATGAGGTTCATTCTCATGTTACGCAGCACATTTGATCTTCACAAGAACCAATTAGGTTCATTCTCGTGTTACGCAGCACATCTGAGCTTCAGCAAGAGCCAGTGAGGTTTGTTCTCACGCGTCACGCAGGTTTGACTGAGTTTATGTTTATGTTCGCTGATCAAATTATTATGATGCTGCAAGAAAACGCTTTTATTCAGAAAGAAGCTTGCATGGAATATTTGGAAATGTACCACGTTAATGTATTTTAGATTTTCTATCTAATGTTAAGATGAAATGTTTAATATAATGTAAATTTTTTTGGATGATACTGAACTTTTTTGCCATGTAAATAGCCATGATGCTAACATGGCATAAAAACTTAATAAACAAACAAACAAATGTTTGCTAATCAATGCTTTGATGTAAATAAAAGCCTAAATTAAATCTGTTCATCATATGAAGCGATCATGTCTCTTTAGAAAATTTGGATTAAACTGCTTAATTCATATAGGTTCTTTTTACAATCTCTTTATGAACTTTTTAAAGCGTCAAAGTGTCAGTTGTGTAGCTGTCAATGGAGGGACAGAAATCACTCAGTTTCATTAAAAATGTCTTCATTTGTGTTCCGGAGGTGAATAAAACTCTTACAGGTTTGGAACGAGCTGAGTCCCGGACTAAAATGTATGTTTGAACTGTTTTAACTAAAAAGCAACTTGCACTGTAATATCTTAAAATATGTCAGTGCCTCTTAAGATGCACACCAGTATTTTTTTTTTTTTTATACCTTTATAAAAGCTACTTAAATGCCTTAATTGAACTAAGGCCTAATCCTGGTTTAATCTAAAGCCTGTCTGTGAAACCAGGCCCTTGAGTGCCGGTAATGTATGGTGTGTCATACATTCAGTAGAGCCTCTCCGCGTATAGACCATATTCATTAAACCCAGTGTTTATGTTTCTCTATGGATGTTGCCACACAGATTTATGACTGTTTAAACTCTGAATCGGTAATGTGCTGTGCACTTTTTTATCTGTAGGTAATTTCTTAGATGTAGCTAAAACCAGTGATTTACTATTAAACAAGCTTATTCTCCCACATTGGCATCAGATTTTGTTTCTCACTGTATCTGACCCCCCTTTCCTTCAGAAAATGAACAAGGAAATATTTAAGATATCAGGATTTTAGCATGTTAGGATTGTTCTGTCACTCACTGTGGTTGTGGCTAGTTAAGGGAAAAATGATTTGAGAGCTTTAACCACTCATCACTTTATCTTGTGATGTCTAGTTATGACACTGTCAGAACCGGTGCATGTTTTGTTTCATGTGTATCTCAGTTGCTTTACAACATTATCCAGCTGATGTAATGGTTTAGTGAGAAGCCATCAATCTGAAGTTTTACTGATGTTTATTCTCTATTTCTCTCTCTCAAGCTGGCCAAAGTTGATCTCATTGTTCTGGCTGGATTCAGACACGTATAAATCAAACACATGCCATTTTAAATGAAAAGAGCTGTAGAACAGCTAAATATTCTGTTGAAACATTTTCAGCAAGGAAGATTTGCTGGATACAATAGTTTTGATTCTGGTGTTAATTTCATTTAAATAAGACACTGGATGAAACTGATCAGTTACGGCAGATCCATTTCCAGGAACTGTAGTCCCACTTGACCAAAACCATCCCACCATTCCCGATGATTATTTAAAAGCTTGCGTGTGTGTTCCTTTGTAGTGCAGGTCCATTACAGAGTACTGCAAATGCTATTTTCTATGGCCACAAAGTCATGAAAATTGCTGAGTCATCTGGCGTTGTTCAATATTCACCACTGAAGTATGTCAGCCAGATGTGCACAAATGTGCAAGTCGAATCCCAATTCAATATTTATCCATCCTAAATACTGTGTAAGAGTGGTACATCTTAGAAATTGTGCATCACAAATAATAGAGGCACTAGAAAACAGCCATTCAAAAAGAAAAAATTATACTTTCTCAGCTGATATTTTTCATTTATATTTGTGTATGCATTTGAGATATTACTCTCAAGCCCTTGCACTACTGAGGATGAAGATTGTGACACTTTACTTTTCAAAATGGCAATAAGTGCAAGTCAGAACAGTTTTTAAATGTCTAAAAGTTTGTCAGTTAGCTTAGCTAAGTGCTAACATTCAGTATGTCATTAAAGGGGTCTGTCTTGTACTTCCCTATCAACAATATAATACATTTTTCAATTGTAGTCTTTTAAAAAGGCATCTGAAATAATAAACTAAGTGCAATGTAGTGTTGTCAAAGATATCGAGCGCTTCCAATACTCATTTTCCTCAGAATAGAGACACAATACCAGCTGCTCTTTCTCTCTCTCTCATCTCTCCAACAGTGAGTCGACACACAAACCCTCCTCCCCTCACTCACTCGTTTCATTTGCTCTGGATGAATATTGTTGGTGTTACAGGGCTGGAATTTCGCCATGGGATTGCGCGCATAATTTGACTAAATACTAAGTAATTTTTACTAATTACTAAGTACTAAATTGTTCTTTCAGTTCTTTTTCTCTGCTTATTGTGCTTAAACAGTCAAATACACACAATATAATGTCAAAATGCCAGTTTTGGCGAGTATTCACTTAAACACAGTCAGTTATGTTTTAAGTGAACATAAACGGTTGAGAAAGAAAACGCATGTGTAACAGTATAATGGATCCGTGCGTCAGGTCTTAAAGTGACAGCAGCCTAATATACCTGCTGCTGAGTTATGAGATAATATTAAAAATATCTATATGGCAGTTTTTCCCCATGGTATCAATGTCAAAATTGTGACCAGTGAGCAAAAAAGTTGATGTTAAAGGGTTAGTTCACCCAAAAATGAAAATTCTGTCATTTATTACTTACCCTCATGCCGTTCCACACCCGTAAAACCTTCATTCATTTTCGGAACACAAATTGAGATATTTTAGTTGAAATCCGATGGCTCTGCGAGGCCTCCATAGGGAGCAATGACATTTCCTCTTTCAAGATCCATAAAGGTAATAAAACATATTTAAATCGGTTCATGTGAGTATAGTGGTTCAATATTAATTTTATAAAGCGACGAGAATATTTTTGGTGCGCCAAAAAAACCCCCAAAATAACGACTTATTTAGTGATGGCCGATTTCAAAACACTGCTTCAGGAAGCTTTGGAGCGTTATGAATCGGTGTATCGAATCATGATTCGGATCGTGTGTCAAACTGCCAAAGGCTGAAATCATGTGACTTTGGCACTCCAAACTGCGGATTTGATACACTGATTCAATATTGAACCACTGTACTCACATGAACTGATTTAAATATGTTTTTAGTACATTAATGGATCTTGAGAGAGGAAATGTCATTGCTCCCTATGCAGGCCTCACGGAGCCTTCGGATTTCAACTAAAATATCTTAATTTGTGTTCTGAAGATTAACAAAGGTCTTACAGGTGTGGAACGGCATGAGGGTGAGTAATAAATGACAGAATTTTCATTTTTGGGTGAACTATCCCTTTAATTTGGATAATTTTATACACTGCCATCTGGAATACTTGATACTAATTGGTCATTTGCAGCATTCAGCGGCTGAATATTTCTAAAAAATTACCTTCTTTGTATTTCACTTCAGTTTTTTTTGTAATTATTATTATTATTTTTTATTAACTATTAGTTAATAATAACAACACTGTTTCCTATGGAAGCCCGTTTCCGCCACTAAAAAAAATAAAATAAAGTTATCAGTTATCGCAACTATTTTTTTTCTCAGAATTCTGACTTTTTTTCCTCACAATTGCAAGTTATAAAGTAACAATTCTGAGATATAAACTTGCAATTGCGTGATATAAACTTGAAAGTCAGAAAAAAAGTCAAAATTTGCGAGTTTTTATCTCAGAATTCTGACCTTTTTTCCGCAATTGTGAATATATCTTGCAGTTTTGACTTACTCGCCGGCACCATACGCAAGCAAAGTAAGAACTGCGAGAAATAAAGTTTCACACAATTGTGAGAATTGCAAAAAAAAAAAAAAAAAAAGTCAGAATTGCAAAAAAAAAAAGAAGTCAGAATTCAGACTTTACATCACGCAATTGCGAGTTTATATCACACAATTCTGAATGTATAACTTGTAATTGTAAGAAAAACTGTCCAAATTCTGAGGGAAAAAAAGTTGCAATTTTTTTATTTAGTGGCGGAAATGGGCTTCCATAGTTTCCAATTTGCTACGTCAGTTTAAAAAAAACAAAAAAACATTCACAATTCAATTCTGATTGCCTTAACGCTGGTGCTATTGTATTTGGATTTGAACTTTGTGATATTTTATTCAAAAGGAACTCACTCAATTGAACTGAAGGTTTCTCCCCAATTTGGTGGTAAATAATGCTATTAAATACCCTTAAAACTTATCAATAATGTTCAGTAGCTTCTCAAACATTAGTAGTTAGTTAATAGAAGTCAAACTCCTATGCCAGATTTCAGTTAAAATCATGTTTGTTGTATACTTGCTGAATATTTACTTGATATTGTGGTAGTGTCATCAGGTCTCTCTATGTGTTTGCATACTGAGTGAGTCATGGTGGATACTTTTCACAGTGAATTTCACGGCTGATTTCGGGGTGGCCCAGAACAAAACACATTTTCTGCTTACGAAATTTCCCAGCAGTCCCCCTGCTTCAGAGGCGAAAAGCCACCCTGCTTTGCCAAGCCCCATTCTCTTGTCTTCCCACACACAATCTCACACACAGTGGGCCTCGGATCTCTTTTAAATAAGCACAATTACCATTAAAAGAGGAAATGATATGACATGTCAGTTGATTCCTTTTTGAGATGCAGTTTGGTTAACAGAGATGGAGGATGTTCTCATGAACTCAGAAACTCTCTGTGGCTGCTCTCACTCTCGGGTTGGACTCAAAACCAAATTTTTAGATTTCATGAAGGCAGTTTATCATAAAGTATGATAATGATCGCAAAAGCTTAAGACCACACAAGTGGTCAGAATATCTGCTTGAGGGTTTAGAAGCATTGTAGCCTCTGATCTTGAAAGTACAAGAGCAGCATCATCTCCAGTAAATTCATTAAACTTACGTTGTAAACCTGACCTTAAGTGCATTTGTCAATGTTAGCAGCTGCACTCATCAGAGGCAGGGAAGTCATCCAAGGTTGACAAAATGTACAGTTCACTAGTAGATTAGCACCAAACCAGCATCAACCAGACTGGGTCAGTATTGAAATTCATTGCAGAAAAACGGCTCCCTGATAACCTGATCTGTTTCTTTTTGTGAGACTATTATGGACTGGGATGTTTCCCAGTTCTTGCATCACACACTGGGAGCTGTGGAGAAGAGATGCACATCTAGGACAGCTTTATGATGTTGTCTGCAGGGCCTCCTGTGTATCAGAGTGTGATTGGAAAGTCTGGTCTCATATGGACGTCATGTTTCTCCAGCTCGCGTCTACAAACATCTGCTTCTCATCTCATTGTCATCTTGCTCACGCAAACACAAGAGTCCAGTCCTTCTCCTAACCTCACTGCGCTCTTATCCAGCAGAATGTTTGTTCATCTCATTCCTCATGATTCATAAGACAGACATTCCCCATTAGCAGTGCTTGTATTAATCATAGTTTTTGACAGAAATGTCCTTTATGTTTGGACAGTATTCATTAAATCCAATAAAATGCAATATTTTAGTTGATCAAAATAACATTCCCCATGTCGTTTTTAGATTTAATGCAGATTTAAGTTGTAATGTCACGTTTATTTTGTGGATATAGCTCAAATTCTTTCAGTTCTTTCAGCACAGGCTGCTCAATCCCCAGCATGCTATGCTAAAAACATTGTTAGCGCATTGCTAATATCTTGCATTGTTGCATCATATTTTTGTCAAAAGGTTGTTGTAATCACCTAGAGATTTAAGTTTTGTTCCAAAACCGCATGGGTTTCTATCCTCCATAGAACACAAATTTGGACAGAAAACAGAATTTGGACGGGAGCTTCAAAAATGATGCATATGAACCAGCTTTGTGTGAAGGACGGAGCAAATTGTAATTTATTATTCACTATAGTCTTCCACTCCAGTTGTCTGTGATCACCGAGTTGAACCGAGAATCAGAACGGTTTGATTTATGAACTAATCATTCAGACTGAGTTTGTGAACCAATTCACTGAAAAGACCTGACGGATGCTCTTGAATCACTTCAGAAGATGTACATGTACATGCATTTATGATACTTTTATGATCTGTTTGCATTTTTACACTTGAAAACATCCAGTGTCCAGCACATTTTTCAGAATTTGTCCCTTTCTGTTTCATGCTGGGGAAAAATAAGCACTTTAATTAGTAATTTCATTGTCGCATTACTCCAGTTTCTCCCTCTAGCTTTCTTTCTCTTTTCTCTCTCATTTACTCACTCTGAGACCTACTGCACTTCTGCCAGACGCTGCACATGGCAGGCTTCGGAGTTTAGACACGGTTGTGGGATGCCAAAAGTCATGGGTCAGGGCGGAGGTCGAAAGTCCCCAGGTTACAGGGGGATATGGAGGATGAAAGACAGACAGTGCTTTACTGTCGTCTCCACGGCTGTCATATATCTATGTGCAAAAAGAATGCTCTCTCGCTCTTCATCTCTTCTTTTGTTTTTCTGCAAAGGAGCAAGTGGTGTCCATATGTTCGTCGGTAGCTCTGTGTTTGGAAATTGTAAGAAATGTGTTAACTTAATAGTGTATTTAGGTTCTGAATCATCTCAGAACGCCACCGTTCCCATTGAGATCCTACTTTACAAATGATATCATCTGTTTCTGATGATCTCAGTCTGATGTCACTTCCAACTTTAATTCTATGGAGTGTTGTGCAATGATGCATGATTTCACCGCCTGAGGGAACATGCAGTACATGTGCTTTGCCCTGCAGCCGTAGCAACATCTGCAGTTTCACATTTTTGTGGACATATGGCTCTAGGACACACGCTACTTCCAGATGTGAAAACTTCACTCTTAACTGTGTTGTTTACCAAAAATTGCGACACAATTCTTCTGTTATACAAGCTCTTCAGTAATTTCCGGACCGTTTTCGTGCTTAAAATGAATGCAGTCACTCCCATCAAACCTACTGAGCAATAAAGCTTCAAACAGTTTTCAAACCTTCGGTCACATGTGCTGTATTTCCATGTCTCGACTGGGCTCCACTGCATGTAAACAGTAAATCGAGCCTGGGTCCTGCCTAACTGAGGTTTATTGTGTATGGTATTGTTCTGATACCATACCCTGGCTTTAGGTGCGTCCCATTACTTGACAAGGACCCACAGTCACTTCATGTGCCTGGCACTCACTCAACCCTACTAAGGCTTTTGAGTTGGAGCCAATGGGGCAGTTATTGTCCTTCAGGACTGTCCTAAGAGGAGTGATTTAGTGTGAAGGTTTAGGAGATGGGTCACAGGGAGCATGAGGGAGATGTGCATCATGGGAGTTTGAAGGGTGGATAGAAAAGGTTGAGATTAGGGTTAGTATTTTAGGGTTGAAGTTCTGTATTGTAAATGTGTCATGGCAGAGAAGAAAGAGAAGATTTTTCTAGAAATATCTGAACCTCATTCCCATTCTCATTTGATCTCATTGGCGCCAAGCAAGGTTTGGCTTTGTTAGTTCTTGGATGGGGGGTGACATGGTGGCTCCCAGCTAGTGGCTCACAGCAAGAAGGTCCCAGTCCCTGGTTCGACTTTGGATTGAAGTTTCCTACACAATCCAAAGACTTCTTTAGTTTCAAACCCAAACTCGACCCAAACCTGAAGCTATTCATGAAACATTAACTCCCTGAGGTCTGAAAACGCGCCGGCGTGTTTTGCAGGGTTTTTTTTCACATTGCAGCAAAACAGACTTAAAATACTCCGTCATTTTTTGCCATAGAGACATAAGTAATATATCAATTGAAACTATAGAATATCTTCGTTTATTTGTATACACTCAGAGTAAAAACAAAATGTTGTGCTTTTTGCAAAATAAAGAAAACTAAAATAGTTCTCAGAAAATGAACTATAACTTAGTGAATACTAATCACAAAAAAATTAGACTTGTGTCTAAAGACACGTTGAAATGTCAGGTTTTAAATCATGTAAGTCATATCGAAAACAAAAATTGTGTGTTTATGTAATCTGTATGAAAAGAGAGCCATGTCAGAAGTCCGTGATTCAGCTCATTATCCGCTAATGCGGCCACGCCCACGGAGCGAGCGCTATTCAGAGGCAAATTCTGAGTCAATACAGGCATACATCATCTCAATCATGTATTTATTGTGTTGAAAAGTGTTTATCTGTATGTAAAAGCCTGTATGTTAGCGACCTCTGGAAGACATGCTGATATGTCCTCTTCTTCTTTAGAATAATTTGTGGACTAAAGGTGTACAGAGCGCCCTCCGACTGCAAGTATGAATTGAAAACACCAGCGCTCATAGTTATGACAATGAATATAGAATAAATATAACTCCTCTGTATAGAAAATTGACATAAACATATGAGAATCCATCAATATTTCTCCAAATGTGCATGCTTTTAAACTAAAAACCTATATTCAGACTCTTTGCATCACAGAAATACATTATATTTTAAAGAATACAATAGAATACCATTATTTTAAATTGAGCTGAGACATGATTACAGAGGTTTTTTTCACAGCCTATCTGACTGAAAGGCCTCATTATTATGCAGCACCATTAGAGGTTCTTTATGCGATTCTTTTGTCTTCTCAGGTGTAAATGACCCATTATTCATGATGATTCACGCCTCCACGCATACTGTGTTTCTTGACAAAAAGTGTCTTACAAAAACTAAATCAATATATTGTTTTATATGAACAAGTAGGCATTATAATTTTTACATAATTTTGAAGCAAAAACTCTAGTCTACAACCTCCAATACCCAGAAGTCTTGTAAACACAGATTTAATATATATTTTTGGCCTTATTTCAGTGACTTAATTTTTTTGTTTTTTCAATAACCACGCATAAACGTTATTCCTTCAAAAACACAAACATGTGCATACATGTTCCTCACATATTATGGTAGTCTAGTTTGTGCTGAATACAGTGTAATGACACCTTTGTCATTAATATGTTTATGAACAACTGAAAAAAGCACAAATGTCAGGGCATGTTAAAACTTCTCCAGGCCCCAAATAAGCCTCAGATTTCAGAGGGTTAAACAAAATTTGACCTGAACCCAAAGCTATTCATGAAACATTAATCCAAACCCGACCCGGAATCCATGAGTTTTTCAGGACTCATCAGGCTCGGGTTGGGTAGCAGACCTCTAGTGTGTCATCCCTGTGGAGGTCTGGCCATTCATCCAGAGTGTTTCCCTGCCTATGGCCCAAGACTCTGGAATAGACTCCAGCTTTCCTTGCTGTTCTATTCAGAGAAGCGGTTTGGAAAATGGATGGATGGATCTGAGCCTGTCCTACCCTTACAAAAATGTACATGATACAATGATGGTATCGGATGCTAAACTCATGATACATTGATACACAGTGGGCCTAAAATCCATTTGCACAATTTTAAGCTCTTGAGTCAAATTTGTCTTTACTGTCCAATGAAAGTAAAGGAGAGGAGGTATCATGTTCATGAATGCTGGAGAAAAGTACTTGACATTGCATTTGTTGTAACATTGTTATGTCAGAGATTAAGTTTTTGTAAATAAAGTGGTAAATTATTATTATTATTATTATTATTATTATTATTATTATTTTGCTCAAACAAAGTACTCACTTCGCTTCATAAAACTGAGGTTAAACCACTGTAGTCGCATGGATTACTTAAATGATGTCTTTACTTCCTTTCTGGGTCTTGAAAGTGGTAGTTGTGTAGGCTGTCAATGGAGGGACAGAAAGCTCTCAAATTTCATTAAAACAGTCTTCATTTGTGTTCTGAAGATGAACGGAAATCTTACGGGATTGGAATGACATGAGGGTAAGTAATTATTGACAATTTTTATATCGTTTGGATTTGTTCATTCTTGGATGTGGGGGGTTGGCATGATGGCTCAGTGGGTAGTACTAGTGTTCGCAGCAAGAAGGTCCCAGTCCCTGGTTTGACTTTGGATTGAAGTTTCCCACACAATCCAAATACATCTTTAGTTCCAAACCAGAATTCGACCCAAACCTGAAGCTATTCATGAATCATTAACCCGAATTTGACCCAGACCCAAAGCTATTTATGAAACATTAACCCAAACCCAACCCAAAATCCATGAGTTTTTCGGGACTCCTCTTGCTCTGGTTGGGTAGCAGACCCCTGATGTGTCATCCCTGTGGAGCATTGGCCATCCATCCAGAATGTTTCCCTGCCTATGGCCCGAGATTCTGGGATAGACTCCAGCTTTCCTTGCGATTCTATGCAGTTTGGAAAATGGATGGATGGATCTGAGCCTGTCCTACACTTACAAAAAGATACATGAAATGATGGTATCAATTGTTAAACTCGTACATTGATACACAGTTGGCCCTGAAACCCATTTGCACAACGCTGGGCACTTTAGTCAAATTTGTCTTTACTGTTTCCAGTGAAAGTATATGAGAGGAGGTGTCATGTTCACGAATGCCAGAGAAATGTACTTGACATTGTATTTGCTGAAACATTGTAATGTGTGTTGGAGTTTTTTTTTTTTTTTTTTTTTGCACAAACAAAGCACTCATGGCGCTTCATCAAATTGAGGTTAAACCACTGGAGTCACATGGATTACTTTAATGATGTCTTTACTTCCTTTCTGGGACTTTAAAGTGGTTGTTGTGTAGGCTGTCAGTGGAAGCACAGAAAGCTCGCAGATTTCATTAAATCAATCTTCATTTGTGTTCTGAAGATGAATGAAAGTCTTACGGTTTGGAACAAGATGAGGGTGAGTAGTTAACTGAAAGAATTTTTATTTCTGGGTGAACTAGCCCTTTTAAGTGTTACGTAAGTCTCAGTGAACCATATAGTGTCTAAAAACACAACATAAAATAACACAAAAACATGCCCAGAAATATCATAGTAATGCAATGGCAGTTATATTTATCTTCTTTTTCTGTAACTTGTTTGACATGAATATTGATGATTCTTCATTGCTGATGTTTCTATAAAGCATGTGAGATTATGTTCAGTTCCAGCTGGTAATGGATATGAGCAGGTTCCTAATGTTAGCGTGACTGTATGGGCTGCAGTTTCACATTCTGGAGTGCTTCTATAGACATGTTTCCAAAGCTTTGTCATTTGGATTTAGTCCAGATGTTCGACTACACTCTTGCACTGAGTGATGTTTTTCCACATTGAGTATGCTCACTGGACACCTCTACCTCCCATTGGGGCTGAAGTGGGGTAATTTTCTCCTTCAGCATGCGTGAAAGTCCCATCACTACTGTACCTCAAGCAGAGCTAAAGATAGAGCCAGCTTTAGTCCTGGAATCAGCAGTGTGTGTGTGTGTGTGTGTGTGTGCGTGCATTAGGGTATATAATGTGTCTTCCTGTCTGTGTATGCGAGGAAGAATGAATGACTTAGAATGAGAGACATACAGGCTTTGTGCTTGTTGATCAGAAACTCAAATGTCTGGTAAAGAGACGTTATTTTTCTTTTGCTCCCTGATAACTTTTCCCCAGGATAATAAGAGTTCAGTACATGGAAAAGACATACATTGAGTTTCAAACTCCATTGCTTTCTCTTTCTTATGTAAATCTCATTTGTTTAAAAGACATCCGGAAAACACGCGGATCTCAACATAACACCGACTGGTGTACGCCCCAATATTTGCATATGCCAGCCCATGTTCCCAAAATTATGAAAGGCATTAGACAAGGGCAGCCAGTAACGTCTGGATCTGCACAGGTGAATCAACAGACTAGGTAAGCAAGAACAACAGCGAAAATGGCAGATGGAGCAATAATAACTGACATGATCCATGATAGCATGATATTTTTAGTGATATTTGTAAATTGTCTATCTAAATGTTTCGTTAGCATGTTGCTAATGTACTGTTAAATGAAGTTAAAGTTACTTTTCTTACTATATTCACTGAGTCGTCTGTATAATTCATAAACACAACTTCATTCCTTATAAATCTCTCCAACAGTGTAGCATTAGCCGTTAGCCACGGAGCACAGCCTCAAACTCATAGAGAATCAAATATAAACATCAAAATAAATACTTTACTCACATAATTCAAAGCATGCATACAGCATGCATGACGAACATCTTGTAAAGATCCATTTGAGGATTATATTAGCTGTGTGAACTTTGTAAATGTGCTGTAATATAATCGAGAGCTCGTGTGGCAGGGAGCACGCGAATTAAATGGGCGGCGCGCTGAAAAAATCAGTGCATAGTTAATGATGCCCCAAAATAGGCAGTTAAAAAATTAATTTAAAAAAATCTATGGGGCATTTTGAGCTGAAACTTCACAGACACATTCAGGGGACACCTTAGACTTATATTACATCTTGTGAAAAAGCATTCTTGGGCACCTTTAATATTTTTCTAATTCAATACAGTCATTTCAAATGACTGTCAGCATAAAGATTGAGTGAAAAGTTTATTTTCAGGTTTAGATTTTGAATTTTAAATAAATATTTATAAAATGTGTTTGTATGTGTGTGTGTGTGTGTGTGTGTGTGTATTTTTAAACTTACAAAGAAGGCCTATAGTCAAACTTCCTGTATTCTAAATAACCATTGCTAACTCAGAAGCCTGTGGTTCTAGATCAGGGGTCATCAACTATATTTGTCCAAGGGCCAGAATTTTTCTCTGCAGACACTGTAAGGGCCAGATACTCGTAATATAAAATAAAATTCGAATTGTATCCTAATATGTTATTATTTGATATACTAATTCTAATTCCAAATTTATTTTATTTTTTACATATTACCTCTACTGCAGCAAGCCACCAGGGGGCGATAGCGATATTTTAGGCTTCATATTTGTGAGGCTGTCAAGCTGTCCATCACTGTCACGCAATTGTGCGCTAATCCCAGGCAAGGAAAATTTTGACATTTGTGAAAAAATGAGCACGTGAAACAATAAAAGATGTTCAATGAGAGCAACGCGTTTATCGTCATTCTTGACTGAAGGCAGGCTATGGCACAAGCTACTTTTCAGAAGGGTTTTTTTTTTTTTTTCGTTAGATTTAAAAATAAATAAATATGGAACGGACCCGAATATTCAAATATTCGTTCGGTGGGTTTGTTTTCGATTTGAAAATTTGACATTCGAATATTGTTTTTTTTTTTTTTTTTTTTTTTTTTTTTTGCACACCTGGGATCCCCCGCGAAACGATTCTCATTCCCCCTTGAATAAGGCCGGCGACACACTGGCTGCGTGAGCGTCTCAGCTGCGTGGCGTGTCCGTTTTTATTTCGGCTCCCATATTTAACAGGTTGGAGTTTGCACACTGAGACACGCGTCTCAGGCGCGCTCCAGCCACGCGGAAAACGCGTGCATGCTAGAAATAGAACCAACGCGTGTTCCAGCAACGGGAGTGTTCTCTGGCTAGAGCGCAGAACAGCGGAGTTTGTATGGACCGAAGTGCATATCTGAGCTTGTGTTTTGTTGCTTTGACATTGTGGAAAATAGAATAATAGAAACAAAATGTATTAGCATTTTTACCCGTTATTATCAATCTAAATTAATCTCGTTTTTAATTTAACTTAATTTCGTTTTTCTTTATTTAAATTTCGTTTTTTCTTTATTTAAATTTCGTTTTTGTTTATATAAATTTCGTTTTTTCTTTATTTAAATTTCGTTTTTCTTTATTTAAATCTACCCTTACTGTGCCAATTTGTTAGTCAGAAAAATATTAGACTACCTTAAAAGTATTGCTTAATTTAACAGACCTGTGTGTGTGCGTTTTATATCACTAGTGCAGTGTCCGTTCTCGGAGCATAAGCCCTGCCCGCATGAGGTGCGCCGCTTCCCGCTCGCGCTGTTCTGACTGTAGTTTACTAAAAGTTTATTAATTCTGAATGTGTCGCGTCTCGCGTGTCCATCTATATTGCACCAAATGCGACACTGCACTGCCTTGTGAAGTCGATTGGATGAACGGTTCTCGAAATAATAAAAATGCAAACGGACATACAGACACAGATTCCTGCCTTTATTAGAGAGAAAAATATGTTCAGCCCCTCTCTCCGAAGAGTCGATGTTCATTACTACCGAAGCTTCGAAGCTCAAAAAATGGTATTCGGACCAGCCCTAAACTTTTTCCTCTTACAAGGCTATTCCTGAATTCAGTATTATTCTGGGGGCCGGATGGAAATCTCTGGCGG